>NW_017307090.1:606939-616688 GCF_000935625.1 Nanorana parkeri
AGCGCTGAGTGTGTAGCATGTTGGAC
Organism: Nanorana parkeri; assembly: GCF_000935625.1. Classification (NCBI taxonomy): domain Eukaryota; kingdom Metazoa; phylum Chordata; class Amphibia; order Anura; family Dicroglossidae; genus Nanorana; species Nanorana parkeri. The sequence goes on from NW_017307090.1 coordinate 606,966, forward strand.
CTGCTGCCTAAAATGCTGGCTGCCATCTCTTACAGCTTTACTGAAACGTGTCAGCTGTGATTACAGGCAGCATCTGTGTTATCTTGCCGTAGGTTTGAGACTTCCCAACGTGGGCTGCTCTGCATCCTGTTTATCTTTTCATAAAGAGTCAGAGTGATCGGTCAAAAAAAATTAAAAAAATCACTTATTTGGTTAACTTCCATGCACTTGCTACTAGTAAGCATTTCAAAAGAATAGCAACATATATAGAATGATAAGCAGTAGGTTCAAAAAGCTAGCAAATTCCACCAACCAAATATATGTCTGTAAGGCCAAATATATGTTAAACCATATATTATGCTTGGGCCAAATCAAATTATACAATTTGTTTATGTCTCCAGTGACATAACTATAGCCATAGCAGCCCAGACAGCTGCTATGGGGCCTAGGGTGGGAGGAGGGCCTCACTTAAGTATGCTTGAAAAGGTATCATGAATCCAAATCACCCAGGTCTTTATTGCTTCCCTACCGAACCCCCACCCACCAAATCTGTAAGTAGATTTATTTCCTTCAGAGTTTCTGGTCACCCAGGTCATTAATCTGATATTAAAGAGGAATGCCAGGATTTTCAAAGTTAACTCTTGCAGTGGAGCTACCCCTGCATGGAAAGGGTTAACTGCTCATTTTGGTCTAAGGAGGCAAAGAAAATATACTTAAATGATCCTTGATCCAGCGTGGCTGCTAGACTGGTCCCCACAGCCTCTTCTCCTCTGGGCTGACATCATCGCGTCTATGCAAGGTCCCTTCACTCGTATTAGATGTGACGATGCTGTAAGCCACAGCTGAGGAGGTCAGGGGTGAGCGGTCACTGTCGCAGCATCAAGCATTGGGTGTGTATCTTCTATCTTCCTTTCCCTCGACCAAAGCAAGCAGTTAACCCTTGTGTGAGGATAGCCCCACTGCAATGGTTCGGGAGATTTGCTTTAACGAAGTATACCTAACACGTTCTTCCTGAGGTTAAAAAAAAAAATACCAGAGTGCCTCTACAGCCCAAAATGTGTAAGATATTTGAAGTTTGTATTTCTGGAAGAAAAGCACAGTTTTGTCTTACAGTTACAGACAAATAGGCGCATTACAATTTTGTAATTTAAAATTAAAATATTATACTTTATCTATTGCATGCACTGTGACAACTCTGACGATTTTGACCAGAAACTGTACGGCACCCTGCAGGCCTCACACTTAAGGTCTTGGAACACAGCTGTTACTAGGCAAGTATATAACTATACTGTAAACTAAACTGAGACTACTGAGGAAGGTGGGAAGACAAGGAAGTGCACCAAATACGCACTTCCCATTAATTTCTTCTTGCCTGCAATTAACGCTCCCTAGCATGACGCCCCATGTCAAGGTTAATACATGTCCTACCTTTGAGAGCTAGCAGCTGACCCGACCTGACACCGGCCCGTTCAGCATTTATCTTCCGAGCACCGTTCTAACCAGCCGAGAATCGTACGATTCCCGGCTGGTTTTCGAAAAACCGATCGCATACGATTATCGTACGATAATCGTGCAGTGTATGGGCACCTATACACTGGCTCCACTAACAAATCAGGAAACCAATGAGATGATGGTTCAGCTATGAGCAGTCACAAGTTGGCAGTGTGTATCTGCTTAATACTGTAACTGTCAGATAAAATTACCATATAAGAATACATTAAAATAGGGGAAAAAAATGTTCTTTCAAATTGTTGCACATTTTTAAAAAAAACCAAAGCAAAACAGTAAGCTTATTAATTAAGGAAGGCACATTTGGGAGGGATGAGTAAGTACATCGGAGGCAAGTACCCCAAGGCTGCTGGCCAATACAAGGACTTAAAGTGACATTAAAGCATAATTTGTTTTCCCCTCCCCCAAAGTTAATCCGATCATCTTCTTTCCTGTCGTTTTCATCTGTCCCGCCAGCGCCGACTCCTCTGGGCTTGCTGGCACTTCCTGTCCCACGGTGTCTGCATGCGGTGCACGCCGTTCATACTCTTACCTTGCGTCTCTCCTCGTCTCCCGGCCGAAAAACTGAATTGCGCATGCGCCCGCCCCATGATCCTTTGCGGCTGCCCGGGATTTTTCAGATTTTCGGAAGGGAGCGCGCAGTGAAGACACAGGTAAGTTTAAACCTGTTCGAAAGGGTTTTATTAAAAAAAAAAGTTTTTGCATATATCTACTGCTTGCTAGCCTTATATATATATACATATACACATACACACACACATATATGCAAAAACACCTGAGGGTTTAATAACCCTTTAATAAAAGCCTACTTTGGTTCATGACTTCATTTTACAGTCAAGAGCCCCAACTGGTCACCCCAATACCCAAAAAACCCCTCAATGGAACCTACCGACCTCAACAATCTCAGACCAATCTCCTTACTCCCATTCACCTCCAAACTCCTGGAACGCCTTATCTACAGCCGCCTGAGATGCCACCTCGCTGATAACAACCTACTTGATCCCTTACAGACTGTCTTTCGCCCCCTACATTCCACTGAAACCGCCCTCCTAAAACTCACTAATGACCTAATAACAGCTAAAAACAATGGCCACTACACCTTACTCTTGCTATTAGACCTTTCTGCTGCTTTTGACACTGTTGATTACCTGCGCCTACTCAAAAAACTCCACTCCTTGGCCTACAAGACTCTGCTCTCTCATGGTTCTCCTCCTACCTAAGCGCTCCTTTAGTGTCACCTACAAATCTACATCCTACCCCCCTCTTCCTCTTTCTGTAGGGGTCCCCCAAGGCTCTGTCCTTGGACCCCTTCTCTTCTCTATCTACACCTCCTCCCTTGGTCAGTTAATAACCTCACATGGCTTCCAATACCATCTCTATGGTGATGACACTTAAATCTATCTTTCTACTCCACAACTCACCCCCTCAGTATCCTTGCGTGTCACTAATCTACTAACTGACATAGCAATCTGGATGTCGCAACACTTCTTAAAACTCAACCTTTCAAAAACTGAGCTCATGATATTTCCTCCCCCCCGTGCAACTTCCCCCAACTTTTCCCTTGAGATTGTTAACACAACTATCCACCCCTCCTCCTATGCCAAGGTGCTAGGTGTCATCCTTGACTCGGACCTCACCTTTCTTCCCCACATCCAATCACTATCCAAATCCTGCCATCTTCACCTTCGTAACATCTCCAAAATACGCCCCTTCCTCACCAATGAAACCGCAAAACTACTCATCCACTCACTTGTTATCTCTCGTCTTGACTATTACAACTCCCTCCTCATTGGCCTTCCACTACACAGGCTATCCCACCTTCAATCTATCATGAATGCAGCTGCTAGACTCATCCACCTGACCAACCGCTCAGTGTCTGCAAACCCCCTCTGCCAATCCCTGCACTGGCTTCCAATAGCCCAAAGAATAAAGTTCAAAATACTAACAACCACTTACAAAGCCATCCACAACTCTGCCCCCGGCTACATCTCAAACCTTGTCTTAAAGTACCACCCTAACGGTCCCCTCCACTCTTCAAATGACCTTCTACTTTCCAGCTCCCTCATCAACTCCTCCCATGCTCGCCTACAGGACTTCACTAGAGCCTCTCCCATCTTATGGAACTCTCTATCCCAACCGGTCCGACTATCTCCCACTCCGACTGCCTTTAGGTGATCCCTTAAGACTCATCTCTTCAAGGAAGCCTATCCCACCTCAACCTGACCACTGAACTATCACTTTATCAAACAATTCATCCCCACACAACTACCTACTCATGTATCACTTGTATCTCCCTTTTAGATTGTAAGCTCTCACGGGCAGGGCCCTCCTTACCATCTTGTCTTGAATTGTATTGTAATGTCTTCCTTATATTGTAAAGCGCTGCGCAAACTGTTGGCGCAATATAAATCCTATATAATAATAATAATAATAATAAAGAGCAAAAAGTGACAAATGCAATAAATGATTACATGCTGCTGCAATGCACATGTTGCATATACAGTATATCCACTGACTATATACTAGTTAAGCACCAACTATTACTAAATATATCTAAAGTCAAAACCTTTTTTCCGTTTTTGGATAGAGCAGGGAGTGGTTAAAACCTGTCAATTGTCTGTCTGTGAGATTCCCCCTTTACTTCCTGTTCCTGAGACACAGCTTTTAATACTTCTACAAACTGAAAAAAAGGCATAAAAGTCACCTCCTAGGTAGTTGTCATTGGGACAGGTATCCCCCATTTGAAGGTTTCCCCTCTATTCTTGTTCTGGAAACAGCTGTAAAATTATAATTTCCCATCGTCTTCTGCCCTGGTGACGTAGTCACCAGGACAAATAGAGAGGATGAATTTCCCTAGCAGAGACACAGACAGCAATAAAAACCTGACAGGGGATCTAATATTTAATATATGCTATATCCAAGTTAAAAAAAAAAAAAAAAGAAGATGTCTTGGCTTTACATAACAGGATACCCGGGCTGAAGAAGCCAGGTAAAGAGAAAGAGTGAGGGACAAAAAAAGAGTCATCTACTGGAATGTCACAGAACTTCAGCCATCAATAAATAAAATAAGCGTATGTCTGGCTTGAACTGTGTGCATGTGTGCAGGGGAGAATCGCCAACACTCACGTGAAAATGTGATCAGATGCGGAGGAAAGCTACAGGGTACATTACCTTTACTGTGTTGGTATGCAGAAATATATCCTGCTGGTGCACACATGGAGGCAGATTTACAAATATTCCACGCAGCATACGGGTGGATTCATGGCACTAGCACCACTACATGGCACTGAGCACAGGAAATTCATATGCTTTTTATCGCCATCTAGTGGCGCTAGTGCTGTGAAAACGGCATCTACCCATCTATACAATGGGAGGAACATTTATAAATCAAAACATACAAAAAAGGTCACAAGCACTCCAGCACGTAGAAAAGTCAATGTTTATTGACTTCACAGGTGTCGCATCATCAGAGCTATGTTTTTTGAACATTTATAAATCAGTCCCATGGTGTGCACTATCTGTCCTCTTAAATTTGACTCCTGATGTCGGGTTTACATCTCTGGCCTGCAAAACTATAGATGCTATTCGGACTCCTGTCATTGATCTGGTTTACATGTCTGGCTGTACGGTACACATTGCCCGACCTGGTATTATCAAGCTTTGCCTTGTATCTCTACATGACTGCTGCACTACGGTACAAAGCCTCAATGTAGGTCTCCCACTGGATAAACTGCCAATATTGTTTTAAAAAATGTAAGGTAGATTAACTTAAACTCGGAAAGTGAATTTTTTGTGATATTTCTTAAATGGGTTTTCCATTTTCAGAAATAAAGAGAAAGACAAGGTGACATTTTCCACTGCTGTTGATTGTGGTGGAGGACTTCTAGCAATAACTAGGTTACCAAAACTTCCAGTTGCTCAGCATTCTTCAACACAGTGCAGCAATTCAGTTAGTTCGGAGCCTGGCTGCATTGTTAAAAAACAATGGATTTCTTAGGGTAGGTTCTGCTATCCTTAAAAAACCAAAACAGCCTTTCAAACTCTGGTGTCCATGGAGCCTTTTGGCTGCAATGCTTATACTGGTGATCGGTTGGGCTTACAATAGGGAGGTGCAAGTAAATAGCTTTTCTAGGTTCAGCAAGACTCTGAAAACCCTTTTTTAAAGGGTTTTCCACTCTACTTGCCTGCTTTTAATAATGATTTACAAATGGTTTGAAACTTGAAAAGAGACATTGTTTCAATTAAAGTGATTATCGCTAAAACACTGGACAATTATCAGCTTCCAAGAATCCAACACTCCATGCAATGGCTTGTGTGCCATCATAGACCCTCTTAAAAGAGAACTATGGGGTAAGAGTTTTTCCCCATAGTTCTCTTAAGGGTCATGGGAGGACATATACTAACCTACTCCCGACTGACGGTATGTGTTCCCTCACTTCCCGATCAATTGAGCCAACGTGTTACAGTTTCATTGTCACACGTCGGCTCGAACTATGAGGATGAGTGATTTTCACTCACCTCATAGTTCTCCTTTAAGTATAGATCAGCCAAAACTAGGGCTGTGGAAATTAAAGATTAATGTCTCGATAAAAATTATTTTGATCACTAATGAAAACACTCACCTCTCCGCCGGCTTCCGGGATTCCCGTCGGCGATCTAGTGACGTCACGGACAACGACGTCACCAGACTCCTCCCCCCTTCCCCAAGTGGCTTCGTCGGCTAACGAAGGGAAGGGGGGAGGAGTCCGGTGACGTCGATGTCAGTGATGTCACTGGACTCTTCCACTTGGGCCGGTGAGTTTGCCCAAGAAACTTTCTGCATGAGCGCCAGCCAAGGCATTGGCCTATACACATACAGCACAGCAATGAAGTAATAAAATGAACTAGGATTGTGAAGGAATATAGATCATATCAAGAAAATGTCCTTTTCTATGTTTTAAATTGTTTTGAATTTGTTTCATTTGCTTCCTAGCTTTGTGACTTTCCTTACTCAGCTTTTAGCGTTGCTATGCGTAACCAAGATGGATCCTGTATTCGGGAGCGCGCCGAGGACACATGAAAGGAATGCCGAGGGAGGACGCTACAGGCAGAAGATATCTTTGACTAACCAATTAGCGAGAGACACAAGACTTTAACTAACAGCCCCTCTAGTTTGCCCAATAGTACAAGACATTTAGAGGTAACAGAGGTGGGCATATGTGTGACGAGCACTCTCCTGTTATCTGTGTATAAAGGAGAGAGACCGCCCTGAATAAAGTAGATGCGTCATAAACCTTAATCCTGAGTTTGTGATTTCTCTCCGGTGCACCGAAAACGACATAATTAGAAACAGCAGCAGACATCTTGTGAGAACCCAGTTGTGGTTCAGATCCATTTCAGCTGGCGCCCAAAATCGTGGGGCCCTGGGTTCCGATCCAAGAGCAGCCGTGACATGCGGGCAGTTGGCTGAGGGCCAGACAGACCAAGAGAGGGCTTGCGCAACCCTGAGAGTACTATAGGCATATTTCAATATCTTACCACTGTACTACTTGTTTCTGTCTGATCCACTATCACGCCCACTTGGCTGTTAGAGGACGGCAAAAGGCAGGTAAACTTTTCCTTGCCCAGGGCTGTTTTGCTAAGAACCTGCATAAGAGATTTCTGCTGGCTGTGTGTGTTATTTGTTTGTGTGTTTTGCGGCTCTGGGCCGAGGCTGAGCCGAGCTAAATGAATTAGCTACAGGGGTCGTCCTCATCTCGGTGAGCTGTATGCCCCGAGAAAGAAGGAACCCTGTAGTGGGCGTCTACGGACGGAAATCCGGGGTGACGTATCGGTCCCCCCGAGGCGAGCTTAGCCGGTCAGCCAGTGGTTCAGTTCCGCGCTGTTACGCCCCAAGTAAGAGGAACCCTGTAGTGGGCGTCTACGGACGGAAATCCGGGGTGACGTGTCGGTCCCCCCGAGGCGAGCTTAGCCGGTCAGCCAGTGGCTCAGTTCCACGGTGTAATGTCATGTCCTAAATGTGTTTGTGGGTTAATGTTCACTGTGGATGAAACGAATTGGGGATTAGTGAAAGTAGTAGAAGGGGGGTATCCCCCCCCCCCACGTAAACTTGGCCATCAGCCTGTTGTCCCAGCGATTTCCGACATCTTGGTGCTAAGGGTTAATGTCCACTACGCAGTGAGAGGGAGGGGGCTGAAGCAGAGAGGAATTACAGAAGTTAGCAAAAGAATGTAACTTGAAACATTATATTGTCCGTCTCCAGCCAGAATCCTGGCGTACCTTGATAAGGGAACATCGAGGGAAGTTAAATGATAAGGGTTTGATGAAAATAGCTGAAGCCTGGTTTCGTACAGCAAAGGGTCTCTGCACAAAGAGGGATGGGTAGAAGAAACAGTTAAACGAGATGATGAAATTATGTATGTGTATCACAGAAGCTGATGATGTGTTTGAGCCACCGCCCTATAATGGCGGCGACTGGACAGACAACTATTCCAAACCGCACCCTTCGTCTAACGCCCCATCATCCGTGGCTCCTCCCTCCCAGGTCATTATGACGACTACCGGCCCTGGTGGCTTGACCACGCCCACCCCTATGACACCCTCCAGTGGTGGCCATCTTGGTATACCCAGCCAACACCCCGGAAGTCCCGCCCCTACTACATCCGGTGGTGGCCATCTTGGTATACCTTTCATGTCACTTCCTGCCCAGCCCAGTGTACTTCCGCCGCCTTCTGGTGGCGGCCATCTTGGTGTCCTAGGTCAGGCAGCATCCGGAAGGCATATTAACCCCATGTACCCAATCCTCCCGGTGCTGAATGCCAATGGCTCCTACCACACTCCCGTGTTGCCTAATGTACTAATGGGAGATGCATCAACCTTTTGTAACGAGATGACGAGAAACCTACTTCCATCCGAGGCCCCGCACATAGCTTACCAGTGCGGAATGGAGCTTGTTCACCAATGCTGGCCCCGAGCCCCTACCTCCCGAAATTCAGCCACCCCTAAGGCCCCGGCTGAAGCGGGAGTCATCCCTCCAGTCCTGGCACCCCATGAAAATAGCAGAGGCGCCAGTGATGTATGTCACCTTCACCCCATCCCAGGCCTCATCCCTGGTCTCGAATGTACAAGCAGCCGATGCCCTGCTACCGTGGACACCCACCGCCTCCTCCCCTACCTAGCCGGAAAGAGAGGATTACGTGTTATAACTGCGGGAGACTAGGGCATTTCAGGAGGGAATGCAGGGCCCCCCGCCGCCCCCAGCAGCAAGAGGAGGGGGCTGCGAATCATGCCATGGCTCGCCCCACTTCCCACTAGGACAGGGGCAAACCCGTGTTCCCCTCCCCTCTCATGGCAGCGTCTTCAGGGGAGGGAGGGCCCTTAGGGAAAATCGTCCTACCTGTACAGGGGATACCCACCACCTTCCTTATTGACACGGGTGCAGCCAGAAGTGAACTTAAAGCAACAGACCTGCCAGATGATTCTTTTCTTTCAGACATAGATGTGTCCTGTGTGGGTGTAGATGGGGTACCACGCCCCAATCCTCTCACCAAACCACTCCAAATAGGGACATATCCTAACTTGTTGGTCAGATTTGTGGTGTCCTCTACCTGTCCCCTTAACTTGCTTGGTGCAGATGTGCTATCCAGACTCCAGGCCTCCATCGTCTTCACACCAGAGGGAGGAGTGACTTTACATTCACCATTGTCACTTGAGGATTCTTCAGCCCTTTGCTCCCTGCCCCTGATGCTTTCACTTCATCAACCACATGGAAAACCCACCATTTCCCCTGAAATTCTGAATAGGATCCCTCAGGAGCTTTGGGCCTCAGGCCCAGAAGACATCGGACACCAGGATGTAACCCTCGGTGGTGGTGAAACTTAAAGAGGGAGTGACCCTCCCAAGGAAACCTCAATAGCCCATTCAGTCCTGGTAAAGAGGAGGTTGTAATGAAACAGAATCTTGTTCTAAGCACAGATCCTCAGCATGAAGCTCACCTGCCAGCCAGGTCTCAGCTGCGTCCTTTGGAGCTTCCTGGGGAAAACTCTGATCAATGCCAAGAGCTAGACACCATTCAGAGAAGAGGTAATGAGGCTGCAGCAGGAGCTGTCAAGGAGATCTTCTGAGTGTGTAGCTCTGGCCACTGAAAGAGATCGGAGCAAAGCTGAGTCAGACCAACAGATCCGGCAGTTGGAAGAAGCGCTCCGTGATGTGCAGAAGCGGATGCTGGATTCTGAGAGCAAAGTGAAGCAGATGCAG
>NW_017307090.1:616851-628877 GCF_000935625.1 Nanorana parkeri
TGTGAAGGAATATGGATCATATCAAGAAAATGTCCTTTTCTATGTTTTAAATTGTTTTGAATTTGTTTCATTTGCTTCCTAGCTTTGTGACTTTCCTTACTCAGCTTTTAGCGTTGCTATGCGTAACCAAGACGGATCCTGTATTCGTGAGCGCGCCGAGGACACATGAAAGGAATGCCGAGGGAGGACGCTACAGGCAGAAGATATCTTTGACTAACCAATTAGCGAGAGACACAAGACATTAACTAACAGCCCCTCTAGTTTGCCCAATAGTACAAGACATTTAGAGGTAACAGAGGTGGGCATATGTGTAACGAGCACTCTCCTGTTATCTGTGTATAAAGGAGAGAGACCGCCCTGAATAAAGTAGATGCGTCATAAACCTTAATCCTGAGTTTGTGATTTCTCTCCGGTGCACCGAAAACGACATAATTAGAAACAGCAGCAGACATCTTGCGTGAACCCAGTTGTGGTTCAGATCCATTTCAGGATCACACTAATCCAGCACGTTATTATTCTGAGTTGCCCCACTCAAGCGGCGGCAATATTGAGTGGGGCACGTGAGATTAATAACGTGCTGGATTAGTGTGATCCTAGTTCATTTTATTACTTCATTGCTGGGCTGTATGTGTATAGGCCAATGTAGTTGGATCTGTATGTGCGTTATAATTAATCTAAATTATTTGATTAATCGAACACGAAAATTTTATTCATTACCAGCCCTAGCAAAAACGCCTCAAAAGCTGCAAAGACCATTCACACGCTGTCCAAGATTAACGTCAAAAGGCCTCTGGATGCCAAACTTTCATCTGGACTGAACCCATGAACAACTCAATTTTCTTCTCCTACAGCTATCCATTAGGTATCAAATACAGTCATCAACAGCAGTGGGCAAGAAGCACCTGTGGTGATGAGGCCTAAAAGAACAGTCACAGAGTATGCAGAGTACATGGCCCATAGATATTTTGATAAAACTGGTCAGGAATATCAGCTACTGCCTACAGGAGCTGGTGGTTCATGTTTAAGTCAGCAATTCAGGACCTCATCATTAGAGCTATAAAAGATTTGAATCTGTTTATCTGATATTTGGGGGCCACAGTTTAAGGAATGCCCACTAAGGAATGCCCACTATCTCCATGTGTAAGTCGTACGACAAAACGCGTCGGGGAGGTGCATACTGACATTTACAGACATACGCAGAACGGTTGAGGAGGGAACGATGTTAACGCAGATGTGGCGATTTGTTTGTAAATGCATTTTAACCCCGTCATGACTGAGGCCTTTTTTTTATTTTTCGCACCCATGTTATATTCCACATTTTAGGCCTGAAAATGACTTAAAACCCCCAAACATTATATATTTTCTGAATGCCAAGACCCTATAAAATAAAATGGTGGCAGTTGCAAATTCTTATGCAATATTAGCGCAACTCCTTATTAAACCCCAACATTTAGTGAAAAATGTAATTAGATGCCCCAAAACACAACAAAATACCAATTTTTTTAATGCAATATAAAAGATGAGGTTACGAGTAAAACGATACCCAACATGCCCAGGTTACAAATTGCGTGCGTCCGTGAAACGGCAAAAAACTGCAGTACCCCAAAAAGTCCATAGAAGACGCTTTAAAAGCCCCCACAGGCCATCAATTTAGAGATACCCCAAAATACTGGCCCTAGAATTATTGCTCTCACTCCAGCGTGCGCGACGATACCCAACATGTGTAGCGCCTTCGTCGTTTTCATACATAGGCGCACCCGACGCGTGTTTACGTGGCGACGCGCGTGCTCGCGGGGGACTTTTAAACATTTTTTCAATTATTATTAGATTTATTTTATTTTTAAAAACTTTTTTTTTTTTTAACTTTGACTGCTATCACATAGGGGGGCTTACAAGCCCCCCATGTGATAGCAGATGGTGGTGACAGGTACTCTTTAAGGTGATGCTGGGGGTCCAAAAGACCCCCAGTGTCACCTTTACACTGGAAATAAGCAATTGAAGTGCAGATCGCACTTCAATAGCTTATAGTTGGGCAGCAGGAGCCCAGAACTGACAGCCCAAGGACCGGAAGTGATGCAATCTGTATCAGTTTGGTCCCATAGAACGGGGAGGGGATCGATGAGGGGAAGTTCGTCGACCTCCTCCTCCCCAGCTCCCCGCAGATACCAAGGAAGCCGGTCCCGGGCCCTGTACTCGCCAATACCGAATACCGATACCGGAAGTCCTGATTAGCTGGGAAGCCGTCACTAGGTGACGAGGAAGCATGGAGTCGGCTTTCTGGTGACAAGGTAGGATGGAGCCGACTTCCCGGCCAATCAGGAAGCCAGGCAGCGTGTAATGACTCGCCGCCCAGCTTCCTGATACCGGAAGTTCCGGTATCGGGAGCATTTGGGCAGGTACGAGTACTCGCCCAAATACTAGGTATTGGCACCAATACTATACTATCATCGGTGCATCCCTAGTTTTATTAATAAAATAAGTTTTCAGAGCAGCACAATGGGAAACATCTGCATGCTTTTTAGAGTCTCGATGGGAGAAAATCTGTAAAGAGTGTGGAAGTGCGGTGAATTTGTGATATAGAGGCGCTCATTTCTTTGGATATCGGAAGATAAAAGTGGCAGAGTCTTTACCTAAACTAGACTCTTACAAAGCGCATATGGCTCATCTGTAACAAGGTGGCCATTATTATCCGGTGAGTGCAGACCTTTGATTGAAACACAGAGGTGGTGTGGAAGCACTTTCTTCTTTCTTTGAAGATCACAGATGTATGGGAATGGACATTTTATGTTGCACTACAATTGTTATATTTTGTAAGCACCAAAGGAAGTTCACATTATAACTGGATACATTGAGCATATTACTGAACATATTTACTTTGAACGCTGAAAAGTGCTGTTTTGTAAAGATGATAAAACTCACCGTGTTAGGGTACAAGTCTATATATGTACCGGCACATGCACTAAATTTACACATGATGTTTAGAATATATGTTTGCATAGTATAATATATATGTATATCATTTTAGTTTAAACACAGTATAGCACAGTGCTACACGTGCTTAAGTTTAAGGAATCTTCCAAAAAGTTTAAAACCATCCACGATGTGGAGAAAGGCCTTAATCTTGCTTAGTAGAGGTTAGATAAGACTTATGGGAGCTTTGTAGTCATTGGGCTTTCCTTGTTTAAGAGACCAGAGAGGTTTGGGGAGTTATCTAAGAAAGAAAACCAGAGGTTTCAATATCTTTACAATCTGCTTCTCAAACTTAGAATTGTTAGAGAAGAGCCACTTTTACCAGGCCTCAGCTACCTGGACACTGTGCATGGTATAAACGCAGTGGTAGCAAATTTGCCCTACAATCTAGAACAGAAATGGGCAAAAGTGGGTTTGAGATAAAAGGAATAACATTGAGTGTCTTTACCTTTTTTTCTAACCAAAGCTAATAACTATCAGAGTTTCTCAGTTGACATAAATCATACATTTAAAGAAGAAAACCTTTTCTTCACCCTTGCAGTCAGGCTACTCCTGCACTACCAGCATTAAGTGCTTGTTTTCATCTAGGTTCGAAAATTAAAAAAAAGGTTATACTGACCCAATTCTCAGAGTCGACTGGCTGTTAAACTGGTTCTTCCAGCCTCTCTCCTTCTCTGCTCCAGGGGTCTAAGGTCCCGTGAGTAATGATGTTCAATAAACTGCGTATTGGATGTGAGGACATTGAGGGACATACCAAGGAGGCCGGGGGGAATAAGGTGTTGGGAAAACAGTTTGCTGGCATCAAATTGATGGCCCCCATACTTGGTTGAGATTTTAGAGCTTTAGAATAACAGGAAGGGAGCCACGGGAGGCATTACAGTGGTATTGGGTTGCAGTCCCGTTCAGCCTAGACCAGGGCTGGACAAATCCCAGGAGCCAGGTAGCCAATTCTACATTAAAAAAAAAAAAATATAGCTGGTTCCCAACTTTTGAGGTTTTCGCGAGTTGTTACTGCTTTACTGCTGCTTCTATTCACAGTACAAGTCTATGCATTGATTGACTATTTGAAAACAATTTACTCTGTGCATGGCTGATACCTTATGTCAACAGTTGTTACTTATTGTTGCAGCTAACCTACCCTGCCTCTAGTGGATAATCTACAAATATTTATTAAAACAATGAAAATATGAAGACCAAAGACATAACAAATGTGAAAGTCACCCTGGAAATTATGCCTATGGCAAAAAACTACAAAAAAAAAACACTCAAAATATAGATTCACTGAAAAAACAAAACAGTACTACCCCTTTAAATCAGCCAAATGGTTCTTTTCTACTGGTGAGACAAGAATTATATTACAAATATATTAGGATGTGCTAGGTTAGGTTTTTGATGTGGAGTTGCCCGGGATTGTAACTGGTCCATTAGTAACCACAATCTACACCATTATTATTATTCAGGATTTATATATCGCCAACAGTTTGCGCAGCACTTAGGTTGAGGTGGCATTGGCTTCCCTGAAGAGATGAGTCTTTAGTGATGGACTAAAGGCAGTCAGAGTGGGAGATAGAAGGACAGGTTGGGGTAAAGCGTTCCAGAGGATGGATAATTGGATATCATATTATGGCTGAATGGGAACTGGTACATTTTCCAGCATGGTTTCACAGCCACACATCAGCATTTAAATATATCTTCAATAAATTGTGTTTTTTTCTGTAAAACTGGAGTGGACACACTAACTTCAAAACGTCAAATTAATTCAGTGTCCAGGAAAGGCTGTGACAACTCTTTGGTGGGGTTGGTGCACATGGGTGTTTGTGTTTTGTGGGCCAGCGGGGTTGGATCCGCTGGCCCATCTGCAGCCCGGGACTGGGTCGGGAGGGCGTCAGGAGGAGAAGGGAGGGAAATCAGCTCCTTGCTGACCTCCCTCTGTGCTGTGAATGCAGAAGTGATGTGTATTACATCACTTCCGCATTCACCTGTCAGTCATCTGGCTGCTATAGCCAGAGGGAAGAAGCAAATCTCTGCTTCATCAGCTTCTTTTGGGGTCCCCATGTGACATTAGGGGTCCTAGAGACCCCTAATGTCTCCATAAAGAGGACTTGTCAGTGTGCCTTTGCTAATATATAGGGGGATTGTATCCCCCTATGTAATAGCAATAACAATAAGTGTAAAAAAAAAATATATATATATATATAAATAAAAAGTTAAAAAAAATAAAAGTCACAAATAAAAAAAGTAACCCCCCCAAAATGTTTAAGTCCACCCCCTTCGTTTCCGCACATATAAAGGTAAATACGCGTCCGGTGCACCAGCGCGCAAAAACGACACTTGCGCTACACGTTACATATCGCCGCGAACGTCGAAGTGAGAGCAATCATTTTAGAGCCATCAATCACTGATAACACTAAACTGATGAGCGGTAAAAGCTTTTAAAGTGTCGCCTATGGCCAATTTTGTGTAATGTGGTTTTTTGAGGTTTCGCGCGCATGCACAATTTTAAGGCTTGACATGTTTGGTGTCTTTTTACCCGACGTGACCCCGTCTTTTATATTTTACCAAAAAATTGGGTAATAATAAATGTTTTAGAATGTAATATTCGGGTTTGTTCTGGATCACAGAGAGTGGTGTTCAGCTGCAATTATGCTGCTTTCACTATGCATTCCTTTTATACCACCTTGGATGTCATTGGGAATGCAATATGAAAGCACAGTATACATATTTTAACACAGGCCGCTTACTTTTCCCTAAAAGCATGCTGCTGATTTACCAGTGAGTCCGATGTGTGTGTATACCAATCATATGACATCTTTAAAGTAAAACTCCAACAAGGACAACCCCTAACTAGGGATGCCCCGATACTACTTTTTCAAGACTACGTACAAGTACAAGTACTTCCCCTCATGTACTTGCCGATACCAATTACCGATATTCTTAAAGGGACCAAAAAAAACAATACAGACTAATGATTTTAGGCCAATTTCTTTATGATT
Source organism: Nanorana parkeri (assembly GCF_000935625.1). Lineage (NCBI taxonomy): Eukaryota > Metazoa > Chordata > Amphibia > Anura > Dicroglossidae > Nanorana > Nanorana parkeri. The sequence continues at coordinate 622,815 of NW_017307090.1, forward strand.
ATGAAGAACTTTAATTTAAGACTGTTTTAGAACAATAAAACATTTGTATTTGCTTTTACACAGCTGTAGTGAAACTACAAATCCGATCATGCATCTGCCTCTAAGATCATAGTGTAAAAACAACTTTATCTAGAAAAGCAAACAGCTAAAAGTGTACTCACAAACCACCAATAGTGACAGGCTTGAAGTAATAGGATCTCAAAAAAGCGGAGGCTGGATAGACCTCTGAGGCTTTGAAAGTGCGGATGAAGAGCTGAGCCTTCCTTTCTGCACATACTCCTCTTGGTTGACGCGTTTCTGGGGCCGAACCCCTTGCGTCAGAACCTGTTCAGATGAAAGGTGTTCGGCCCAAGAAACGCGTCAACCAAGGGGAGTATGTGCAGAAAGGAAGGCTCAGCTCTGTATCCGCACTTTCAAAGCCTCAGAGGTGGTTTGCGAGTACACTTTTAGCTGTTTGCATTTCGAAATAAAGTTGTTGTTTACACAATGGAGGCGCTTCTTGTGCTTCTCTGTTAGATATCCAGTTTCCCTGACTGTGAGGAGCTGCCCCGCATCTCTAGAGTTCTTCCTCTTTCCACAAGGACAGTTTTATCTGGCGCCAGTCGTTCATTTTTAGGATTTTTATAGCGCCAACCGTTCACATGGCGCTTAACAATATAAGAAAGACATTACAGTTACAATACAAATCAGGAGGGCCCTGCCGGTGAGGGCTACATTTTTGTTCAGTAACCTCCCCACTATGATCTGATATGGGACCATTTCTACAAACCATTCTACATTTTATCATTAAAAGCTATCCCTTAAAAGGAGAATTATGAGCCTCATAATCTGAGCCGACCTGTGAGAATAAAACTGTCACAGGTCGGCTCAGTAGATCGGGAAGTGAGCGAACACATACCGCCGCTCGCTCACTTCTCGATCTATCCCTGCAGAGAGCCGTGATGTGTTGCCCATGACAACAGGAAGTGAGAGCAAATATCTGCAAAGTGAGGGAAATTCACTCTGACATTTGTAATTAGAAGTGTCCCTGTAATTGTATTCTGGTGACAATTCAAAATTTAGGATTTGACAAAGGCCTGCCAGGGCAGAAAGGGTGAATCTTCCTAGCTGGTACACAGACAGAGTCTATATTCTATTCAAAACTTTTGTTAAAAATGGCTTTAGGTCCGCTTTAACACAAAGAACAGCAATTCAGAAATGCAGCCTATTGCATCCAGTGACAAACCTTTATAACACAACGCACATAGATGAAGGAACACTCATGGACATGAGTGTTTCTCTCTTGACCAACATAAAAAGGATATAAACTACTACAGAAAGAATGGGCTGAAATGACACTTGTGGGGGTGAAGGCGTTATCAGGAACTTAGCAGACAACCTGTGTATGCAATAAAGAAAGATCCTGGGAGTGCATCTCCAACACAGGGCGAGACGCCTATTTATCACAGATTATTGGCGCAAAACACTTCAGAGATAACATGGCTGTGGCTGACTCCATAATGCTGGCAGCCATAAATAAAGATATTACCATTATTGACTTCACCCCTGAGATATCTAGATTTCAGAATGGAAGAATCGTCTCAGACATAGTACCCAATGGATCATTTCTTTTATTGCACTAGGAAAAGGAAAGGGATGATCTGAATGGTTACTAAGGACGGACAAGCAATTGTTTCTCCAGACACCCCTGTACATAAGGCTCAGCAAATGTCTGGATTAGTAAAACATACTTGCCTCTTCTGTTCATCTTACCTTTTGAAATCAAGCTTAATGCCTTGGTTAGAATTAGAGACAGCAGTCAGCCAGTCCTTTAGGGTAATATCACTGTCAGTGGCAGGAGGATGAGCCATGATTGGCTCCCTATCACCTGATCCACGAAGGAGAACATCTGCTTCGATCATATGGGCCACGCCTGTAAACAGAGAATATAAGGGTTTAAAGCTAACGTCCATGCAAAAGTGAAACACCACCAATCAAAACTGAAAGTCTTATGTCATGCCGAAGATGTGGTTTACCTAATAAACTGTTGTATGTCTTTAAAGAACTCTGGCAAAAAATGTTATTAACCCTTGCAGTGGGGCTACCACCGCACTGCAGGGATTAACTGCTCAATTTCCTCTACGGACTAAAATAAAAAAAGTTATACTCACCCAATCCTCAGAGCTGTCCAGCTGTCACTGCGCTCCCTCCTGCCTCTCTCCTTCTACTCTGCAGCAATGGTATGTCCCTTGGCGTCTTCATGATTAACATACAATGTGTTGGATGTGATGACTTGAGGATCCTTAGAACGCTGCAGCTAAGGGGGAGCAAGGCTGGAAGGCTCCGAGGATCAGGCGATTACAACTTTTTTATTTTCATTTCTAAATTAAAATGAGCATTTAACCCTTCTAGTGCGGGGGTAAGCCCCACTGCAAGGGTTAACAAAAGTTTGCCCAGAGTTCTGCTTTAAGAAAGCCAGAAATATAGTGCTGGCCACAAGCGTAAAGCTGGCCACAGTGGCTCAAGAAGAAGCACACTAAGGTCCTGGAGTGGCCTGGCCAGTTTCCAGACCTTAATCCTATAGAAAACTTATGAAGGGAGCTTAAAGCGACAGCCAAGAAACCTTACGGATTTAGAGAAGATCTGTAGACCAAAATCTCTCGTGAGATGTATGCAAACGTAGTAACCAACTCCAAGAAACGTCTTACCTCTGTGAGGTGATGAAGTGTTTCTCCACCAAGTACTAAGTCATGTTTTGCTTGGGGATGAAATACTTATTATACTCACTGAACTGCAACTCAATTTATAACATTTGTATCATGTGTTTTATCTGGATGTTTGGTTGATATGCTGTCTCTTTCATTTAAAATACACCCATGATAAAAATGATAGCGCTTTCATTTCTGTGTAAGTGGGCTAACTTACAAAATCTGCACGGGATCAAATCATTATTTTCCACGCTGTATAATACCCCAATGTGTGATTACCATCCATGTGCGGTACCATACTCACTCTCCAATGCCTGCTGTAACTTGTCTTTGCTGTTTGCTGCATGCTCCCAGATAATCTCTATTCCATCTTTGGTTTTTATCAGACCTTTGCTCAGGAAATAATCTAGGATATCTTCGCCCCATGGACCTGTTGCAACTTTTAACAGAAAATATCTTTAAAAACACAATTTTCTTATAGCGTCCTTCCATAGCTTTTTGATACTTTCTATGACAGCTATTTTTACTTATAGAACGGCAAGAAACAACTAAAATCTAAAGATATTTACTGAAGACTGCTAGCATATGCATTAGAGCTCACATTATGGTCGTGTATATATGCTGCTATGATGAAATGCATGTCACTTGTTAAATGTGTTGGTGGCATATCCATCCCAGGACTCCCAAGTCCAACAGTCAAATGACATGGTCATACACCCCCAATGTAGAAAAATAACAGTATTTATCCAACTTTAATGATCTAACAGCCATTATGGGGTGAGCAAATGAAGAATAATAGAAAGGCTTCCCGAAGAAGGCACCTAGCCTTTTGGTCATGTGATCTCTGTTAAAGGACAAGCTCACAGTTCATATTCCTGATCCTTTCCTTCAGCAGGCCAAAATGTATGGTTTTGGAATGAGCACAGCAATAACAACTGGAGCATTTTATGTAGGAAAGGACTTCAAATTCTCTATTTCTCTGTTAATAAATCCCAGTAAAACTTTAAACATAAACAGATGTGTAGAAGTCTACTTACAGTGACCCCTTTCTTTGCCCTCCCAGCAGCAGTATATACTCATCTTTTCTCACTTCTTTGCTGCTCCATTCGGCTGCCAGGATCAGAGAAAGTAAGTCACTTTAGAGCTTACACAGGGCTATGGAATCCTTACCTGTCCCCATGTGACTGCACCAGGCCAATAACAAGGCACCAGCTCGGTCACATGGGAGAGTGGGAGCAAATGACATGCTCACCTATACACAGAAGTGCCAGGCATTTAGTTTGTTCTCAGCAGCTGGACAGAATAGTGGAGGAGCAAAGGAAAGGTGATTATAGTGTATGCTTCTTTTACTTTGCCCTGCATAGGCAAGCAGTGGTCTCATTATGTGGTCCAACGTGCCCCCTGCTGAGTCAGACCTTTAGCTCTGCAATCAGCTAAGCTCATGCTCCCTGCTGATTGAAGAGGTCTGACTCATCCAGGGGGCGTGTTGGACCTTTGCATAGATACCGCTGCTTCTTTACAGAGGACAGGGGTCCTTCTCTGTGGCATGCTGGCAGGGGAGAGACTCTTCTATTCAGGCTTGCTTTATAAAATAAACAAAAAACTAAGGCCTCATTCACACACAACGCAAGGAAAATTGTATATTGCGTCTTTGCGTATATATACGAGCGTACAGGTATTCCTCACTTAACGACCGAGTTCCGTTCCTACGACCAGGTCGTTAAACGAATTGGTCGTTAAGTGAGGAACTCTATACAGTACTGTACTGCATTAGTACAGTACTGTATAGCGTTGCAGATGTACAGTACCGAACAGTGTACTGTACATCGGGCACTGAAAATACTCACCAGGACCCGCAGTGAACATCGGAGGACGTGACTTCCCCCGGCGACACGTCGCACTGGCGCTGACGCGCGAGGTCGGAGGTCGCTCGGAGGACGGTCGTAAGTGCGAGTGGTCGTAAAACAGGTAAGTCGTTAAGCGAGGAGCATCTGTATATACAAGCGTATATGCGTGCACTATATGCAATCCCAGAATGCATCACTCGTAATGGAATTTTTAATGTGCTGTACACATGTACGCACGTATAGACGCGCATAAATACGCAGAAATGCGCTGCCCAGACGCATCTCTGTTCCATTCTGTTTTTGCGCATATATACGCTACGCAAATATACGGCTCTATACATGGCTGTGTGTATGGAGCCATTTATTTGCATAGGTTGCATATGGTACAATGCGCACGTACGCGCGCATACGTGCAGCAGTGTGAATGAGGCCCTAATACTTTGCACACCTTTTGTTTTGAAACACCTGGAATGTATTTAGCTAATGTGAGCTGGATCGCTTGTATGAGGTGCCATTAGGTGCCCCTGTACCCGGGGCAGGCTGGGACCAGCACAGCCGCTCTGAGCAGGGAGATCGGAGGGATATTAGTACACAATCTCCTCTCCGGTGTCAGAATGCAGAAGTGATGTGCTTCATTCGCTTTTTCGGGGGTCCCTAGGTGACATTAGGGGTCTTGAAGACCCCTGATGTCTCCATAAAAAGGACCTGTTACATCCAGTTTGCTATCGCATAGGTGGCTTTTTTAACCCCCTACTTGACAATAAAGTTAAGCGAGAAAAAAAAATGAAAGTCGCACATAAAACAGAATATTTGAAGAAAGAAAAAAAAAACCCCCACAAAAATATTTTTAAGTCCCCAGCCCCACATACACGCGTGCAAACATGTGTGTGCATACATGCCAAAAAGACAATTGCGCCGCACATGTTGCACATCACTGCAAACGTCGGAGTTTGAGCAATAATTCTAGGGCCATCAATCACTGGTAACACCACAACGTAAAAGCTTCTAAAGCGTCGCCTATGGCCAATTTTGGGTAAGGTTATTTTTGCGATTTCGCAGGCACACGCAATTTTAAAGCTTGGCATGTTTGGTGACTATTTACCCGACGTGACCCCGCCTTTTATATTTGACCAAAAATATGGGTGAGAATAAATGTTAACATAACATAGAGAAACTGAAAAATGGCCTAACACCCCGGTCTTCAAGTGGTTAAAGGGACACACCTAACACAATTAGAACAGTATTGGGAGGCACTAAATAAAACAGCTGAATTTGGTATTTAACCCTTTCCCTGCCACCGCCATAAGGCCTACGGTGGAACAAAACCATTCCAGCTCAGTAATCCTTACGCCGGTGGCATTTACAGTTCTGCTATAAGCTCATGGTGGTTTTAGCGACCATGAGCTTACAGCAGAACTGTTCCCTGGACGGTCCTCTCTAAATTAGTAGATGTCATCAACGGCTCTCAAGCTGCTGATAACTGCTATTAACAAATATTCCGGCGCCACCCCCCCCCCCCTTAGTTTTTA
>NW_017307090.1:628894-634144 GCF_000935625.1 Nanorana parkeri
ACAAATATTCCGGCCCCCCCCCCCCCCCCTTGATTTTTAACATAAGTCGCTTATACACAGTTTTGCATTCCTTCATTTTTTTACCTTTTCGCAAAAAGGCGCTATTTAAAATTTGCAAATATTTGTAATTTATTAACTCAATAGTTTTATCTTTTAGATTTAGTCAGAATTTTTTTTTAATGCGCCGATACTGATTTTAGTGCTTTATCAATTGAATTGTGTATTTTTATCGGTTTAATATGAATTTGAGAAACATTTGCGCGATTATCGCAGGGCCTACAAATTTGGTAGCACCATCTTTTTATTCTACCGGGTCTGTGCTTTCAGAAAATATATGGTTTGGGTTTGGTTTTTTTACAAACGCTAGCAACGTAGCAGTAGAAAATCAAATCAATGGGAAGAATTGCAAAACTGGTGTGGCCAGCTGAGGTGCAAAATGTTCTGCAGGGCTTGGCAGCGAAAGGGTTCAAAGATATTTTATTTTTAAAAAGAGAAAATATATTGAATGCTATGCTATGCTTTTCTCCCATTTACTTCACAATGTCAGTGTTCTCCTTGCAGGCAGCACTGTGTTTTTTTAATCTACACAGTTGTTATGGTTATTTTTGCATGGATCTAATAGTGACAGGTTCTGATTAATGGAAGAGTGTGTCACCCTGGCAGGAAGGGACTGCATTCTATAGGCTGTGCACTCCTGGAGATGTTCATGGATGTGTACAGCAGGAAGAAGCCGGAGAGGCTGCGGTGTGATTGAAGCTCAGCTTACCATGCCTCTCCTCCATAGTCACAGCCAACACACTAGCACAGTACAGCCTGTAGTAGGTAATGACAGCGGCCGCTATGACCACCATACACGTGATACCCACCCGGGGATCAGCACAGCGCAGCGCTCGCCTCATGCGCACTTACGTCACACAGAAAGAGGGCGGACACAAGACTATTATAGCAAATCACAGCCCAGTAGTTCAGCGGCCAATCACATCACATGACTCACAGCCCTCCGGTATTGGACAGCAAAGTGCAGGTAGAGTAGCCGAAGCGCGCCCTCTAGTGGCCATAATAAATTGACGCGCCTTGGCTGCTGCAGCAAGTAGCTCAACTTCCCAGTATTGCGAAACTAAATATGGAAAAAAAATATCTCATTACATGGAACGTAAAATCTTAAGACATGACCTATTTAATGAAATTAACTTTAACCCATGCACTGCAAAGGTTAACTACTGATTAATGCCTAGGGTAATTAAAAAAAGTGATACTTGCCCGATCCAAAACGAGCTGTAATATGCCAAAAAAAAACAACCTCTTGTACTTTTTCCAGTGACAGGTGTTTTGCGTATTGCGACAAAACACTCAGATGTGAACAGGGCCATAGAAATGAATGGAATTTTTTGGGGGGCAGATTTTGAGCGGTTTTTTTAGGGAGGAAAACACGCTACAAAACGCTCAGTGTGAACTAGAACTTAGATTCAGGACCCTGTGTCAGATTTGAGAGTCAAACACAAACTTTTCCCAGCACACTCTGCAAAAAAACACTAACTACTAAGGTTAAAAACAGGTCTTAGTTGCACGTCTTCTGCAGAATATTTGAAGAGTAGATTTGAGAGTCAAACACAATCATTTCCCAGCACACTCACCAGACAGCCTACAAAAAACAAAACAGACAGCCTCACATCCTGTATTGAAAACAGAAGTTTTGGTTGCACAATCTTTGCAAAATATGAGGCGGCCATACTGCCTCATCAAGTCTCCTCTGTATAGTGTTGTCCTAACTCTCTATGGGAACCTCCATCTTGTCAGAGTCAGGTCTCAGACTTGGGAGTCTGGTTTGTTAAAAACCAACGTTTCAGGGCTTTGCAGGGACACAGTATCGCCTTGAGGATATGCCCTGCTGTCTGAGGAGGCGGAAGCGCGCGGGAGGGGTTACACTCTGGCCAGCATCTCACCCAGCTCCTGGCAACCAGGACGCCGGACAGAGCATGTCAGGTTGCTAAGAGCTGGGCAGTGGATGTGAATGGCCCCTAGACATCTCCCCGGGTGGTTCATAGCAACCTGGGACAGCTCTGCCCGGAAAGAGGATGGCAAGCACACTGCAAACATTGTGCAGCAGAGTGGCCATGCCGCTCTGCCTGTTGCCCCCCCCCCCCCCCCCATGGGACCCAAAGAGATGCCACCTGAGGCAACAGCCTCAGACTGCCTCAAAAAAGGGACAGCCCTGACTGTATTTCTTCAGAGTCAGTTGTCAGGCTCAAGAGTCAGGGGTCAGCTTCAGAAGTCCCAGCTGTGCCGATGAAGATGCTGAACCCAGAAGTCAACCAGATGAAGATGGCAGTGCCCGGGGAGGAGGAGACCGCAGACATTGCAGCGCCTGCAATGCAAGTTGTCCATAATGTGCTAATAAGCTGTGCATACTAACACATTATGGGAAACGCCTCTGGCGGCAGCACCATAGCTAGCTCCTTTTGCGCAAGAGGCAAGAACAAAAAATTGTGCCCCCCCCCCCCCCCATCCAGAATGTTTTTATTTTTTTACTTCGGGGAAATATTAGGGGTCTATACAGACCCCTGACATTTTCCTTTTGAAATAGAAAAAAGGGAGAGTCCAAAGAGTCCTCAATCTGTTTTTCTGCAGCCTATGTTCTAAATGAATAGAAAGCACTCAGTACAGAGGCTTCCCATTCATTCAGAAACTGGTGATTGTAAAATATTTACTATCATCCAGTTTATGAATGGGTAGAAGCCTCTGTACTGAGTGCTATTCGAAAACTCATGAAAGAACAGGAAGTGATGTAAAGCACTGTTCATTCATAACTGGGGACACATAGTACTATGTGTCCCCTATTGTTTACAAACACTGGATCACTCAATGTTTATGTTGCACACAGAGGATCGGTAAATATCACATATATTTACCCATCCTCTGCTCTCCATTCTGAGGCCATGCACAGCCTGCAGCTTCTTTTTGGATCCCCGTTGCTCTCCCCCGCATGTATGGCAATTCTAAAATGATGACATCATTTACATACGGGCATTGCATTGAACTACGTCTCCATTCACACTGGTGTTTCTGCATTTTCTAGCACATTTTTGATGTTGTATATCTTTGTTTTGACCAACGAAGGTAAAGTATAGTTAGAATAATAACAAATGGGGAAAGGAGAAGCGCCTCAAATAACAAAGTGGACAAAAAACTCCTGGGTTCCAGCGTCAATCTATAAGTATAGTTAGCTAGGCTGTCAGAATGAACGGGCTGCCCTAGCACAGTGCACCTCACCGCAGGAAAGCGCATTCATGTGCGTTTATGCAAAGCATAATATGATTTGGCCATTCCAATTGGTGGAAATGGAAATTTTATCGTTCCAGTAAAATCTAAGAAGCCAGCACTAGATTCAACTTGCCAGCAAACACAAAAAAACTGAAGCATCAATTCTGAGTCATCATAATGGACCAACTATAAAAAACAACCAGAGTATTAAAAAAAACAAAACACACAAATATCTTGAATGAGATATGAACTTTATTAAATACAAAATCCTTTATTATACAATGAATTACACTATACAAATCGGCTAATGAAGTATCAACTATGGTAAAATGACTTAACCAGGGTATAATAGCCCATTCCCCGAATCTAGGGGATGAACATACATAAGGAGGTCACACATCAAATATACAGGGATGCAGCATTTTGCAGTTATGTGGACTGGATACATAGACATGTAGTTCCTTTGAACTTACCTGTACTCCACAATTCATTACAATATATTTGTAATAATTTGCCATTTCCAATTAAGAGTCCAGTTCTACTCAGCCCCACCTTTCTAGAAAATTTGGATAAATTGTATTTATTAGCTAGGCTGTCGTCCTTTGTTAGCCTCCAAATTGATTGGTTCTGTACACAGAGTAAGGGCCAAATCAGCAAGTCATCAAATATTGCATTTGTCCAGGACAAGCTTAATAGAATTCTACAACTCATTTACAGCGCGATACATTTGGTGCAATATTCCAAAGGAATTGGAACTTTGGACAAGTCTTACATCTGCTATAAGGATTTTAAATGCTGGAAAAAGCTAAAGTATACCGGTCCTCCCTTCACAGCATAAGGAGCAATACTGTGTCCTTGAGCGGTATTCACCCTATGACTTCCCTTAGAACATTGCATTGTAAGGGCGACTAAAGGGAAGCACCAGGAACCAGTATTGCCATTGCCCTACAGCTGCCCTTTATGTGTGTTGCAGCATCCTGTACCCCTTGCCTGCAATCATCTTGTAGAGGGGAAAAAAAGGTTGGAACCTCAAAGAAAGAGGAAGGGCTTTCTGGGGTCATGCTGATCTGCCAATTTAGAAAAGACAGCCTGGGTCAAAATTGCAAAGCAATGGAACTTCGACATGAATAAATTGTTGCATAGCACTTTATTCATGGCAGACTCTTAGAACTGCCCCCAGGGAATAAAAGTCCAAGATCCAAATATTTTATACAATAAGCCAGTGGCTGAATTAGTCCTTCGTTGACCAACTATGATTAAAATACCAGTTAAGTCACATAGGTTTTCTTCACAGGCCGCCAACCCTCTTGGCCAACCTTCCTGTCCCGTAGCATCATCCTGTTCATCTGCTGATGTCCTGTAAAAACTCAGTCTTGGTGTCTGTTTGAGCTTTCACAAGCATAATAAGTACCCCCCCGCGCGCCAGTGCTCAAGCCAGGCAATTGGCCACTTGGGTGCCGAGCACTGCATCAGAGAAAGAAAGGGAGAAGGTCACGTGTTCCCCTATACCTGGAAGTACTGGGTATAACCAAGGAAACATGGCAAGGCAAACCATCAGTAGGGAGTGTATTTTCAAAAGGAACCTGACATTCAGTCTAGTCCTGAGTGATTAAAGTGATTTATTGACTTTCAGACTTGACTGTCCATTTCAACTGCGATATTATCTATTACGAAGGACTATACGCGTATTAACCTCTTACCACTGGTGTAACGCATGCATTCGGCAGCATGTATGGCAGGTGGGCCTTAATGCCGGGGCATGCCCTTCTCTTGCCAGAGCCCTTGGTTTGCCCAGCACCTCCAGGTATGGGGGAGCAATTTTAGCAGAGGGTAAGCAATGACATCCCCTATAACTTTTTCAATGCTGGAGATTTAGGATTTTGGCACAAAGTTACACATCATTTAAATGATGAGCAATATGAACGAACTGCATTAACTTCAATCACCCCCCCCCCCCCCTCCCACCAATTCATATGCGCCTCCTTTGAT
>NW_017307090.1:634278-692312 GCF_000935625.1 Nanorana parkeri
TAACTCCACACCCCCCCCCCCCCCCTTACACAATATTGGTAGAGTTACATTTAATCTGAAAAAAACAGATACTTATCAGTGCCTGACAATTTTCTTTTTCGACATAATGCAGCATATGTCCTAAAACAGAAAGGCTTTGCATAAAACATTTTCAGAAAGAAGACACAATTTTAGACAGCAAATGTGATGATAATGGAAAATGTAAATCAGCTGGAGACATACAGGCAGGGTTCTCTCCCAATAATAGCGCACACAGCTCTCCACCAGCAGGATTCATCAACATAGCAAAAACCAGACAAAAGGTGTACACATTATGGAAATCCTGAGATCTCGTGCTCAACACATTCCCGATACACAGCAGAACGAAGTCTATAAAGCATTGTTAGGGTCTAATTGTGTTCTGTCATTTCAGAATGGAATATGTACCTAAAAGCCAGCTCTCCACCAGTGTAAGGTGGGTGAATCCTCTTAAGGAATCCAGGCACCCTCCTTTAACATCTATTTAAAGTGTTCCTTATCTCGAATATCCCAGCTTACTGGACACAGGTTTGTATTATAGTGAATGTTGATTCACTTCACTGAATGACAGCATTTCATATGATTCACACTTCATTTTACCAAACTTCAAACTCTATTTTCTGGGTACAGTACAGTCTGCTCTAACTGGTTAGAAAGATCCAAAAAATTGCGCTCTTTAAAGGGAATGCATAGTCTTTGTAATTACATTATAGGTATGCAGGCGAAGGGGTCAGCTTAATCAAAATAATCAAACTAAGCTAATGTTTCAAATAACTTTGTTCTGATATAGTTTGTTATTTAATATGATCACATACACATGCAGAGTTTGCTTCCTGCTTTTGCTACACAACTTTGCTTCTTCTTAAAACATTTTCATCTAGGTGCAAAAATAACATTATACTCATCCGATCCTCAGAGCTGGCTGGCTGTTGGAGAACTCCCTCCAGCCTTTCTTCTCCTCTGCTCCAGCCATGGCATGTCCCTCAGCATCCTCAAGTCCAATACACAAAAGTCTATTAAATGTGATGACTCACAGGACCTTAGATTGCTGGAGCGGAGGTGGAGGCTGGAAGGACTGGTCTAACAGCCAGCCAGCTCAGGATTGGGCTCAGCCAGCATCAAGTATCTGTTGAGTATAACTGTTATTTTTGCACCTAGACAAAAATGAGCACTCCAAGGGTTAAGAAATGTTTTTCATGGAGTTCTTCTTTAACGGTTGTTAACCTCCCTGGCGGTATGATTTTTTTTTTTTTTTTTACTTTTGAATCTCCCGCCGGTTCCGCACTCCCTGTGAAGCAGACGCTCGGAAGACGGATGCCAGCATCGGCCGGAGGAAACAGCGCGGCACCAGGGACAAGGTAAGAGACGCGCTGTGTATTCCTGAGTCTGGCTCGGGGTTACCACTCATGGTACAGAAAAGTAACCCCGAGCCACACTCGGGAATACCGCCAAAGAGGTTAAGAATGGAGGCAGTTAATGCATATTAAGTGCTTGCTCCCCCTAGTGGAAAATCTACAAATCATTTAAGGGGAATTTATCAAGACTGGAGCAGACAAAATCTGGAGCAGCTGTGTACTGCAACCAATCAGCTTCTCTCTTTCATTTTCAAATCTTAAATGAACAAACTGGAGAGAGAAGCTGATTGGTTGCCATGCACAGCTGCTCCAGTTTTGATAAATTCCCCTCACTGTATTTAATACAATAAAACTTGAAAGGCAAGCAGGTAAAATAATATCACCAATTACTTTTTTAAAGGCAAAGTCCACCTTAGGAAAAAAAAATTATAAATGCACATATATTCCTAAACAATGGAACCAGTACAGTATTGCAACCCCAATAGGTGGATCGCATGCGCAATGCTCTGACTCCTGCAGACTCTTCCTGCTGTCCATACAGACATTCAGTGACCTGGACAGGTGGAAGAATGAATGGACTAAGACTGCGGTGAGGTCATTGGGTTTGTTTCCCATTGAGAACTAACAGTCCCTCTTCCATGGTGGCTGATTGCACTTGTAGTTTCCGGCCAAAGGATCTGTGAATGGATGATGCCTCTATGTGGACGGAGTCACGCACAGCTGCCCCAGATTTGAAAAATAGCAGCAGCCTGCGGGGAGAAGAACCCCCGGTATTCAAGTAAGTGGGAGGGGACGGGTGCTGTGATGTGACCATGTTTCATGTTACACTCTGAATGTGTGTGTAATAGCATGGTGGAAAAGATAAGCTTAGGCTTTAAAGCCCAGCTCCAGCCTGGACACCCACCTGTGTTTTTCCCCCAAATGTGTATACAAACCTTTCTTTTCCTAAGGTCTTGTGCCCATCATGGGTCGTCTTTATCCTCTTTTTCCTTGAATATTGCAGAGAATGTCAATCAGGTAATGATGTGTGCACCATTTTCTGCAGCATTCTCCTGTGAATCCAGGGTGGCATGATAACACACTCCCATGGGGCGCTGGACATCATTCAACCCACAACCAGTGATCAGCACTGGATTGCAGAGTGGCGAGTCTGCAGAGGACATCACTGAACATAGGGCAAGTAGTGTAGAGAGAGCTACTTTTTTTTATTGTAACTAGTGCAGGACAATTTTTACATTTTCTTTTAAGTTGGAGCTTGGCTTTTAAATGTATGTCTGCAATACGTGCACCGTTCCTCATGTTTTGCCTTCTTAAATCACTGCAAGTACAGCAAAATCTAGCAAGTTCCTAACTTCCTGTTTGAGCTGACAACTAAGGATGGGCTCGGGCGTGTTCGCAGCTCCAGGTGCCGATCCCGCCAGGAAGCTGACAGCGCCAATCACAGTCACATGTCCAAGTACCTGTGATTGGCGCTGCCAGCTTCCTGGCGGGCTCGGCATGTGGAGCTACGAACACGCCCGAGCCCATACTTACTGACAACACTGCCTGTGCTGCCTAATTTTTCCCCTAGTGGACCACAGAACACCTACCCCTCATGTTATGGAGGCAAGGAAAGGTAGATGGTTTTTGTAGCCCCGCAGGGGAAAAAAATCAGGCAGAGCGGACAACACCACATGGAACTGCAGCAGAGGCAGCATTTTAAAAGAGGTAAAACATGGGAAAATGTGCATGTATTGCAGAGATGTACTGAATGTTTTAGGCCCAAACATTTTAAGTTAACCACTACAATAACTCAAAATAGGCAGTCAGTGATAATACAGCACACTTTCTCTTTATACTAAAGTCAACCGAATACTTTTGACTAAATGGTAAAGCACAGGGTGAAAGGTTATACATAGTACCATCATGGGATACATACAACCTTCCTATGTCTACACAGAAAGTAAAGCATTCTTGTTGTGCGAGTTCCAAGGATGTGCTCTACCCATTCACTAAAAACCTTAAAACATTACTGAGAGATCAGATACTTCTGTGACACCACAGATTTGCATTCTGAGCGGCTGCCTAAAAGTAAGAAGAGAATGCATCACCAGCACACCAGTAATTCTTCATTTTTCGAGAATTCGCAGAGTCCCTTCATCAGGCATTAGTGACTAACAGCCTGATGAAGGGACCCTGTATGGTACTGAAATGTTGCGCTCTCTAAAAATTCTGAATGACCATTAATAAAGGCGTTTTTTTCTAAAAGAAGAATTACTGGTTATCTGGTAATATATTGTTTTGCTTGGATCAATGGTGGCGCTATACGCATGGCACCACAGCACCCAGGAACACGGGGTATATCAGTTAGGTTTCCTAACCTTTCATTTAATATCCCTAACAAGTCATATTTCCAGAGCACCAAATATGAATATAATGAGATATCCTATTGTTTTTAAGGCAGCTTCCTGAGAACTGTCCGAGAACTGACAAATGTGACCACTTAGCAGTACCTTCCAAAAAAGTGTGGGAAACACTAGTTTGACTCCTGCATAAAACTTTTTGAAAGGAAGACTTGTCCTTGTTGTGTATATCGGCAGATTAGATTCTGAACTGAGCCGATCAGACTACAGAGGTGACGTCATCATCCTCCCAACGCTGAGGCTGGGAGAAATTGAATGGGTCGCAATTGACATTCAGTCCCAATCACTCATGCCTGCTTGAGCCCTGCCAGTGCACACATTAGTGGTAGTGAGCTATGGCCTGTGGGTGGTTATAACACAACTAAATTGCGCCCCTTTCACCACCCACAGCAATGGCCAGAACCGCCAACAGTGACGCTCATTGTCAGCCCAGAAACTACAGAGGTACCAAAGAATGATGGAACATGTAATTTTATTTTATCACATGACCTGTAAGCAGGAACTTTCTACAGGTGCACAGGACCTGCTAACTGTGGCCAGGACAAGGAATGCCGCCAAATTCAAGTGAGCTGTATACGGCGCTTCAAGGTACCGATAACAAACCTGATATGGTGGATGGAATTGCACAGCAGAGATACATAGGGGGGGGGATTTATCAAAACTGAAGCAGAGAAAGCTGGAGCAGCTCTGCATGGCAACCAATCAGCTTCTCTCTTCAGTGTGTTCAATTAAGATTTGAAAATAAAAGAGTGAAGCTGATTGGTTACTGGGAACACCTGCTCCAGATTTTCTGTGCTCCAGTTTTGATAAATTCCCCTCATAATATATTGCGGTGGGGAGAAAATCCTGGAGTTGAGCTTTAAAATGCACAGTGCTTGACAATGGTGGTACTGTGTGAAACACAAATGAACAGTTAAAGGAGAACTATGGAGGTGAGCGATTTTCACTCGCCTCATAGTTAGAGCCGACCTGTGACAATGAGACTGTCACACGTCGGCTCTATTGATCAGGAAGTGAGCGAAAAAGTCAGGTCTGAGCCAAAATCTGGTGTACTGCATTTTAAAACATAGAAATAAAAACCTGACAGCGGTTCTAATCCTTGCCTACTCTACCGCCAAAAAATAGCTTTACATATCCTAAAGCTGGGCATACACGGTTAGAATTTTGTTAAAAAATAAAAAAATCAGTTTCGGAACGTTCTTAATAGCTAATGGGATCAATTTGACAAAAAAAAAAAATATCAAAAAGGAGCAAGATGATTTTCATTCAGGAAACTCCATTATCTGTACAAAATAAGTCAAGGCAACTGGACTTGCTGTATTTTCTTGAAGATGTTTCACTGGTCATCCAAACAGCTTTCTCAATTCAGAATGAAAAGCTGGTTGGATGACCAGTGAAACGTCGTCAAGAAAAATCCAGAAAATCCAGTTGCCTTGACTTTTTTCTTTTTACAGATATACCATGACCTGGATGAATGAGAACCTTCACAGACAGGAAACTCCATTCAATCCAAAATTAAATGTTAACATCAAACAAAATTTCAAAAGACACTCAACAAGTCTCAGATGGAATTATCTAATGTACTGGTGAGAATTTTTTCATATGAATGCTTATATAAAAATCTACCAGTGTATGGCCAGCTTCAGTATCTATCAGCAAAGTTTTCCTTTCAGTCACGAATACCATATATACTAGACTATAAGCCGAGATTTTCAGCCCATTTGTTTTGCTGAAAAGTGCCCCCCCTCGGCTTATACTCGAGTCAGCGTCATTTCTTCTTACTTACCTCGCCGAGCGTCGCGTCACTGCTGCTCCGGTGGGCGACGCTCCGAGCGGGAGGGTCTTCTGAGATACTACAGGAAAACACTTCCTCTGAACACAATGAAGCATTAATGACAACAGCTTACACATCACACTAATACAGCTGACACGAAATGCCTTGCCATACCCGCTTGCCTTGTCTGCTATATTTAGTACCCACTTACCTGGGTTATATTTACACATGGCCTGGGCACATTACACACAAACACAGAAATGCTACATTCTGATATTCATTTCAAATGCTTCAACAAAGATTGCATTACAAATGCTCATTTTACATCAATGTATATGTATGTATGTATATATATTGAAAACCAAATAAGATACATTACATCGTGGAATTTATCATTGTAGAAAAATATACATGTGTCATTTCTAAATTATTGCTTGTATAATTATAAATATACAAAGTATATTTAGCATCTAATCCATATAGCAATATTATATCTAAATATAGCTTCTTTGAATATAAAGTTATTAAAATGAACCCTTTGGTTCCAAAGAGGCTTTTGTTTTTCTTTCCTCTTTTGCTGAAGGGACACACTGCAGAACAAACAACGTGAAATAAAAAATACATACGGCTGATTCTATAATGACAATGAAGGTTTAGGCATATTCACACAAACGGCAATTTAAATCATAAGTTTGTAGTTGCAAACGTAGTGCACAACAAATATGAAGCTTTGCCCATTTAGAAGCAGAAATCTGTTTTAAAGGGGTTGTCCACTAAGCAAATTAAAGTACTTCACATGCATGAGCCCCCCCCTCCCCCTCACCCCCATTCAGTAACAGATGGCCTAACATACAAGCAAAGATGCCGTGGGCATGTGCCCATGTGCTCAGATTTTAGCAGTAGGGTCACAATAGGTAAAGCCAGGCATTGCAGTCGGATCAATTAGGCCTTGTTCATATGTGCGGCCACCACACAGTTAAAAAAAAAAATGTGGTTGATCCACGTTTTTACTGCTCCCCGCTGAAAATATAGCATTGCAGATACAGTGCTGTATTCATTGCAGTGGCTACAAAGCTGCTAAACGTGACCAAATAAGGTGCCACGAGACAGTAGAAAATGTGGTTGGATCCATCTTTTACCGCACCCTGGCTGCCCACTGAAAAAAATCACATTGCAGGAGGGCAGTGCAAAAATTAGACAACATTTTGCTTTCAGCAGTGCCACTTGCCACCATTGAGGTGAAAGGGGCTGCGCTTGGCATGCGTTAGCAACGCAATAGTTCTATTTAAAATGCTCCATGGGATGAAAAAAAAAAAAACAGGCTTTCAGGAGGCAGCAGTATTACCTCCTGAATGCCCAGATGTCTCTGCTCTGTGGATCCACTGCAGATTGCTTTCTAAAAGGTACAGTGCCTGTGGAGGCCTTAAAGAAGAACTTTGGGGGGGAAAAATGTTAGTAACCCATGCAGTGGGGCTACCCCCGCACTGCAAGGGTTAAAAGAGAACTATGGGGTAACCTTTTTATCCCATAGTTCTCTTAAGGGTCGCGGGAGGACATATTCTAAAGTCCTCCTGTGACCCAAAGCTAAGTATATAGTGAGCTACAGCTCGCTATATACCGAGAGCGACGCAGCCGGGACGGATCCAGACAATACTGTCGAGGTCACCCCAGCTGGCTGATTGACAGCGGGCTCTGCCTATCTAGAGTCAGCACTGAAGGATCGGAGAGGGGGAATCCCTGCGGGGAGCGGTGACTGACATGATTGGGAAGTGAGCGAGCAACGGTATGTGTTCGCTCACTTCCCAATCAATAGAGCCGATGTGTGACAGTTTAATTGTCACACGTCGGCTCTAACTATGAAGGCGAGTGAAAATCGCTCACCTCGTAGTTCTCCTTTAACTGTTCATTTTTGTCTAGGTGCTAAAAAAAAAATTTATGCTCACCCAATCATTCGAGTCGGCTTGCTCTTAGATTGTTCCCCCTCCTCTGCAGCTGTCTAAGAATCCTTGTCATCACGTTCTATAAAAGGGTATAGACGTGAGGACCTGAGGAACATTCCATCTGTGCAGCAGAGGAGACATGTTTTAGCGACTGAAAAAGCAGGGAGTCGGCTTGGCAGTTTGGGGAAGTATAGCTTTTTTTTTTTAGCGCCTAGACAAAAACAAGCAGTTCGCCCTTGCGATGTGGTGGTAGCCCCACTGCAAGGGTTAAAAAAAGAAAAAAATCCCCACAGTTCTTCTTTAAACAGCATGGTGCTTTGCGAGTTCAGCAATATCCAAATGGCTGTAGATAGGTCATCCAGCAAAAGTAAAGCATGTTATACGAGCACTTCTAATGCATATGAGGTGGCGCCATCATGCTACCAAATGGAGAGGTCAGATGTAGGAATTCATGGTTTACCCAGCATGGAAAACCCCTTTAAACTAAAAAACATAATGCAGGTAAGAAGTATTCAAAAAGGAACACAAAGCAGAGAGTTACAATATCAGTCAGTGGACATGAAACATTGACAACAAAAAAACAAGAACAGCAGAGCGGGTGCTACTATCTGACAGCATAAGGTTCTTCCTATCTATTCCTTTTGCCAAGCAAAGAAGGACATTCTGAGCTTAGCTGGATTCTATGTGATAATTTAAACAAAGAACAAATTGCAGCAATCAAAGCACCTCTCTGATACCCTTAAAGTCCGGTCAGACTGAAAGCACAATTCGTCTGTTATGGGGAAACTGATCCAGCAGTGTGATTGGAAGGGCATCAGTAAAGCTAAACAGAATAAGTTACATATTAAACAAAGAAGAATGTAAATGATCATTGCAGCGGCATAAAGCGCACTGTCACGGCTGACTCTTATCGATCCCACTAATCTTTACTGCAGGCGGGAACTCTGTGAGCTAGATTATTTTTGTGTAGGCATGCGTTAGCTTTTTTATTTTAATCCCATCTGGATAATCCCAGGAGCCAGATGGTTTATGTAAAAAAAACAAAAAACACAAAAACATCCGGAGAAAAAAAAAAAAAATGTCAGCACCTAATGTGATACTTCAAAGCCCAATTGACCAGTTTAAATCATCTAAATACATTTCAAATGCATCAACACAAAAGGTGTGCAAAGTCTTATAGTTCATTCTTTTTTTTAGTAAGCAGGCACAGCCTGGGTAGAAAAGCCTGCCCCTTGCCAGCATGCTGCTCCTTACTGATTGGAGAGCTCTAGATCCGACTCAGCATGTTAGAGCTCTGCAGAGAGACCACTGCTTCCACACAGAGAGCAGGAGTTCTTCTCCACAGCTTGCTGGCAGGGGACAGGCTTTACTGCTCTAATACTTTGCACACCTTTTGTTTTGATGCACGCGGAATGTATTCAGATGATTTCAACTGAAGGTTCAGTTTAGTTTTAATGTTGTCAATGGCTTTAATATTGCGGTCAATAAAGGCCCATGGCTGCTGGTTCCTAACTGGGACAAACTGCCACATCAATTATATGATGATTTAACCTTTTTGCTTTAAATTGTAATTGGTGATATATGTTGTATTGTCAACCACCAAATAGTGTTTACTACAAGTACCTATTTAGTGTTTTAGAAATCAGTGTCCAACACTGAACCAAATGCCACCAGGGAAAAAGATGTTGTTTATTTTATTAAATGATCAATATTTTATTAAATGATCAATGATCAATAGAAAATCATTCTATTGAACACACACTGCCGCTGGAAGCAGAATACAGAAAAAAACCACCTGAACAATGTACAATTTCCTAATGTTCAGGTGATCACGTATGAGAAGTATGTGTGCTTACATGGTTACGCTGCCTGGCAGTAAATAAGGTGCACAATAATCTCATTCTAACCTCTAGCTGATTTCATTGTATGCATCTTTTTAGGTATTGAGCTCAGTTTTGTAACACAGATCTTTAATATACCGCAAATGTTTGGTCTTTGCCTTATTTGGGGCTAGAACGATGTCCAATGTATACAACATTTTACCTTGCACGGACAGTGAACGTGGTAACACAAATTGCATGGATTGGCCCTTAGAGGTGCACCTTTGCTATTGTATGTATAGCAATGCACGACTGACACACCAAAATTATGCTCTCCTGCTTAGGGAGGCTGATTCACTCAGGAGCTGGTGAAGGAAATTTTAAGTCTCAGAGGCTGATTTGAGCAATCAGTGCGATAAAACACAAACCACGCATGGAAGTTTATGCTAACTGAGGCTTTCTATCAGGTAAAAAATGAGTTCCATCACCAAAGGCAATATGCTGCTGTCTGATGTCCTGTTGTGGATGACGGGAATCAAAGCGCTGTCTAGGTCATTTAGGTACACTTGCGGGAGAAGCTGACCTCCTGACCCCGCTCGATACTCCACCTAAAAACAAAGGACAAGATAAATATACCAGTAGCGAGATACAGAACTTTTCAACATAAGTACTCACACATAAGAATACAAGCAAATGGTACAAAGACGACAATCTGCTTTTATGAGCATAACGTAAAACTAAATTCAACTGGATGTCCTTTATTTTGCTAAAAGACTATCACAAACAACTGCCATGTTTTGTTTTTTTAAAGGAGAACTATGAGGCGAGATATTTTCACTCATCCTCATAGTTCTGTGACAGTTTCATTGTCGCACGTTGGCTCGGTCAGCTCAATAGATCGGGGAGTGAGCGAACACATACCGGCGCTCGCTCACTTCTCGACCCTGTCCCTGCAGAGAGCCGTGACTGTCACCCATGGCTCCCTGCAGGGGACTGGCGGGGGAGGGGGCGGGTACAGCTGGCTCTGCCTCTAGATAGGCAGAGCCAGCTGTCACTCACACAGCTGGGTGGATCTCGACAGTAATGTCGGGATCCGTCTTGGTTGCGGCCGTCTCAGTATATAGCGAGCTGTAGCTCGCGATCTACTGAGCTTTGGGTCACGGGAGGACGCTAGTTTATGTCCTCCCGTGACCCTTAGGAGAACTATGGGGAAAAACACTTACCCCATAGTTCTCCTTCTTTAAGATAAGAGGTTTGTTTTCATAATTTTTGCATCTTAGTACTGCTGATTTCCTCCACTTTCCCCATCTACATGCACGGACAGTGCTGGCTGCACATCATTCTTAGTGCCTGGACTACACCACGCCTGCACAATGTGTATTGACATGGTAATTA
Source organism: Nanorana parkeri (assembly GCF_000935625.1). Classification (NCBI taxonomy): domain Eukaryota; kingdom Metazoa; phylum Chordata; class Amphibia; order Anura; family Dicroglossidae; genus Nanorana; species Nanorana parkeri. The sequence goes on from NW_017307090.1 coordinate 644,983, forward strand.
GCAGTCACCACCAAAGGAGCATTGGAGAGAGCGACAACACAAGAGCTAAACTGGAAAACAGTTGTCACTCCATAACAAAGGTTGTCTTATTGGAGATCCTAATGGCAGGATTTCCAGACATTCTTTTAATAGAGAATGAAAAGGTAGTAAGATTGAAAACAACTTGTTGCATGCACCATAAAATGCAAGTCCATTGAGACACATAGGACATCTTTAACCTTCTGATTATACTGTCACCTACATGAGGACTGGAAACTGGCAAAACAACTGTGGGCCAGCGAGGATAACCCCTTCTATGACCAGCATGGCTTAGTTTTGTAACAAAGCAGTATTGAGAGAATGGTGATAAACACAGATGTGTCCCTCAATGGACTCCAAGAAAAAACATTTTCAGTCCATTGAGGGGCACAGAGGTCTTTAAGCTTTGGGAAGTCCAAAAGCAGTCCAAGTGAGTAGTTAGCAACACAACAAACAAATGCTTGCAGGTTAAAGAAAAGAACAGAAAACCAGGGACTACCTGCAGCTCAAAGAACCACCTGAAGGACCTTATACTAGATTCTGGCATCAGATGAGGTCAAAATGTCCACTTAGTAGAACTTAGGATTGTGTGAAGAGGAGACCAGGTTGCAGTCTTTTTAAATCTGAGAAACAGTTGTTCTAAGCTGAAAAGTCCAAGAATCACTCACAGATCTAGTGGAGTTGACCGGAAAAGTGGAGCTCTATCCTTAAGACTATAGGCTTGGATTAAGATGGTAGAAGAGAAGCCAGTGCACTACATAGAGCATTTCCAAGGAGTCTTAACAGGTTGGTGTATCACATTTGCCTGGGACAGTCTGGAGCAATTTGATCACCAGCATCAGAAGTTTGAGAAGAAAAAAGGCATAGATCAGGCTGTACTGATCCCACTAAACCACCAAAGCATCCACTGCTTTCTCTAGGGGATGCCTGTATCTGGAGACATACTTGTCAAATTTGTTGTTGAATCTGGAGGCCAGGAGGTCCACATTCAGCATCCCCATCTGCGTCACAGGACCTGCAAGCAGGAGCAGCAGTGGGGAGATGTTTTCTTATGCTGTATGGTGGGAAAGAGAGCAACACTGCACCCAGAGGATAAAGTCAGCGCTAGGGATACACCAATTCCATTTTTCAGCATTGAGTGCAAGTACCAATATTTTTTTTTCCGATAACGGCATCCGTTGGCCCGGATTATCAGGAAGCTGGGCGGCGGGTCATGACCCGCCGCCCAGCTTCCTGATTGCCTAGGAAGCCAGGCTGCCTAGCAACAAGTGAAGCCGGCTTCCTAGCCAATCAGGAAGCCAGGATGGCGGGTTATGACGTGCTACCCATCTTCTTGATTGGCTAGGAAGCCGACTTCACTTGTTGCTAGGCAACCTGGCTTTCTTACCAATCAAGAAGCCGGGAGGTGGGTCATGACGTGCCGCCCTGCTCCATGCTCCCTCAACGGCACTGCCAGTCAGAGGGAGATCTCATTCTGACCGGAAGCTCCGGTATCAGGGAAGGTATTGGAGCATTTGGGCGAGTACGAGTACTCGCCCAAATACTCGGTATTGGCAACGATACCAATACTGCTATCGGTCTCGGTACATCCCTAGTATTAACCCCCTTCCACAGCAAGCTGGCAGGAAAAGGGAATAATGGCGCTCTATGAAAAATAGGTAGCTTTCTATGTTTGACACTCACTATGTGAGTTTTCAGGAGATAGGGCAAGGGCTCAAACAGCTCTGGACCTGAAGAGCGCTCTGCAGAATGAAGTCTGGAACACTCTCTGCGCAGTCCTGAGGGGTCTGGACACAATACATAAAAAGTTAGTTTGAGGAAGACCTCACTCCAATCAAAAGAGACAAAGCTCCGGCAGCACCATGTAGAACCTTCATTGAAGAATAGAAAAACATCCATCTTCCTAAGACACTAACAAGAAAAATGAGGCATGCTGGTAGTAGGAGGGGTTCAGTTGTGTAGCTTTCAGTTTGGAAATGGCAGTATAACCTGAACGCTAAAGACTTCTTTGTGTCCCTTAATGGACAAGAAAAAAATGACAATATCATTTTAAAAGGACGCTGGACCAACCTAAAAACTATTTAATAACTTGCAATGTGCCTCTGAACTGGCTACAAATTTGACTAATCAATTCCATGCATAGCCTCTTCCCCTTCTGCCATGTTATAACCCTCTCCTCTTCAGTGTCTAATTACTCTCTGTGCTGGCCCAGCATCTCCGCTTCACTTCCTACATAATGCTAGGGGAATAGAATAGACTAGCACTAGACAACCCTGACACTCCAGCTGTGATCAAACTACAAATCCCATCATACCTTTGCTGCTGGAAATCACGCTTACTGCTGTAAGTTTTGCAATGCCTAATGGGACTTGTAGTTTTTCCACAGGTGGAATGCCAAGGATGTCTATCGTGGTATAGGGTGTCACTTAAGTGATAGCTCGGAGTCTGCTGGGACTGCTGATATCACATCCAAGATGATGGCGTCCAGCAGCTGTCTCAGGGTTTTTGCATGTCTACACAAGGGAAGCTTTTACAGGTAAATAACATGTCTAATATGTTAAATGCACATAAAATCCTGTGGGAAGATTGTTTTTAAAATGATTCGTCTGGTGACCGGGTATCTTTAAAATGTATGTGAGAGTGTATTTCGGTATAGGTGTATTTTAACCACGCTAACCTACTTCACTGTTGCTATTGACTATAGTACACTACTGTAAATCGCATTATGTTAAATCAGCACAAGCAAGGAGCACGCATCTTTGTTGACAGTTTCTATATGAATGTGGGTGGTAGTGACTGCAGCTCCCAGCAAAGCACTGGGATTGACAACAGAAACGGTTAGGACTGCATGATGACAATACTTTACATTACAGCTGTCTGCAAGCGGCTCCCACTGTCAGTCTCAGTGCTTTGCTGAAAGCGGGGCTGTAATAAAGTATAGGGATACCTGTCAAACAAATAACTATATTTGTCATCAATTTATATAGACAGGCCAGTAAATGGAAAATGCTACCGTCTGTGTAAATAGACATTAGGTGTAAACCAAACCCCAACATCTCTCCAGGCTGTACATACCTCACACAGAAATTCCCCAACTAAACACTGAATACTGGATCACATAGAAAGTTCTAATAGTGTAAAATCTTTAATTTAATGAGGAAAAACATCCAGACATACACCGATCAGCCATAACATTATGACCACCCGCCTTATATTGATTAGGTTCCCCCACCAAAACAGCCCTGACACATCGCGGCGTGGACTCCAAAAGACCTCTGAAGGTATGCTGTGCTGAAGGTGTGAGTTGGGGTCTCCATCTTGTTTTTCCAGCACATTCCACAAATGCTTAATTGGATTGAGATCTGGAAAATTTGGAGGCCAAGTCAACACCTCAAACTCGTTGTGTTCCTCAAACCATTCTTGAACCATTTTTGCAGTGTGGGAGGGCACATTATCCTGCTGAAAGGGGGCCACTGCCATCAGGGAATACATTTCCATGGGTGTACGTGGTCAGCATGAATGTTTAGGTAGGTGGTACATGTCAAAGTAACATCCACATAAATGACAGGACCCAAGATTTCCGAGCAGAACATTGCCCAAAGCATCACACTGCCTCTGCCGGCTTGCCTTATTCCCATATGCATCCTGGTGCCCATCTCTTCCCCAGGTAATCAACAAACAAGCAGCCAGCCATCCACATTATGTAAAAGAAAACATGATTCATCAGACCAGGCCACCTTATTCCATTGCTCCATGGTCCAGTTCTAATGCCCATTGTAGGCGCACAGTAAAGACGGGTCAGCATGGGCACCCTGACCAACAACTGTGATGCACTGTGTGTTCAAACACCTTTCTATCAAAACCAACAGTAACTTTTTCAGCAATTTGTGCCACAGTAGCTCTTCTATTGGAGTAGACTACATGGGCCACCCTTCACTCCCCACATGCTTCCAATAAGCAAGCAAGACCCTGTCGTCAGTTCAATGGTTTTCCTTCCTTGAACCACTTTTGGTAGGCCCTGACCACTGCAGACCGGGAACATTCCACAAGAGCTGCAGTTTTGGAGTTGCTCTGACCCAGTCTTCCAGCCATCACAAATTTGGCCCTTGACAAAAGTCTCTCAAATCCTTACACTTGCCCATTTTTTCTGCTTCTGAAACATCAACTTCAGGGACAAAATGTTCACGTTGCCCAATATATCCCACCCACTTCCAGATGCCCACAAAATAAACAATCTTATTTACCTCACCTCTTAGTGGTCATGCTGCCATAGCTGATCAGTGTATAACAACTCACATTTGTGAGGCACTTGCCAGCACTATATTACAAGAATACGTGTTTGCCCCACAGTTTTGCTTGTGGCTTCCTTGGCTCCCACGCTTTGTCCGCCAATAAACTGGGACTCTGACTCACCAGATTACAACCCAGTTATGTGGCTCAGCTTCACCCCAATGCGTTTCATCAAGAATTACTTTTTCAAGTCTTTTAGCGCTTGAATTGGTAGTAAATAGAACCCAACGTGTTTGTTTCTCTTTGCACTAGATACAATTTGGAGGATATATTTATAAGACCACTACATTTCATTTATATGAAAAGTTATAATATGCATCTCAGGCTCATGTCACACTATGCAGGACAGGCGGTGCAAGGACATACACATCCTTTTGCACATTGCTCCCTAGTTGACTGGATGAGCGAGGCATTGTTCTTGCACTATCAATTGACATTATGAAGCGTTTCCATAAGTGAGATGGTGACGTCTCGTTCATCCTCCCGGTAACAGAATGAACATTTTCACTGCACTTTATACCAATCCTTTTGCTGTCAAGTTGTCGCCAGCGACAGGAAAGTGTGACATTGGCCTTAGGCTGGACTTTCACTTTTAAAAGTATAAAGTGGAGTACTGTTTTGCCTGGATAGTTGTACACGTAACTGAATCTACACTAAATCCAGTACTTCAGACAATCTTTAGAAAAAAAATAATATCAGATATGATTATGAAGAGGTACCATGTCAATATCCATAGAGACTCGCAGTCCTATCTTGTTCATTCCTCTGTTCTTCAAGGTCTTCATATGCGGACACAGAGCAGCTCCACAGGCCGTGGCAATTTCTTTAGCAAACTGAGTATGAGCTGTACTGCTGGCTGGTTCACGCTCTCCAAGGAGATAAAACACCTAAGAAAAAGAAACAGAGTAAAAAAAAAGACAATATGCTTTAGCCAAATAACGGGCCAATGGCCAAAACTATGCTTACTCTATTTCACTTAAATCTTATCTGACAAATGCCACGGACTCCCGACAAAGGAAGAGACACTTGTTGACCATACTCTGGTAGTTCGTTTTTTCTTGTTCAGAGTCGCGGGCTGGGTGATAAAAAACACGCGATTCTCCATCCATGCGCTACAGTGTGGATGGTGGAATCTCCCCTGCCAGCTATAGTATTCTGACAGTTGGCACCCATAGCGGTCAGAATTCTAGAACAGTGACTGAGCTGACAATTTTCAGCTCAGCTCCGACAGAAGTCAATTCAAAAAATATTGACTTTTGCCAAACAGAGCAGGGCCAGCCAGAGCTCGAATCCGGCAATACACTGCTCGAATTTACAGCAGTGTACGGCCAGCTTTTAGCATAAAAAATCTTCCTCTGCCCTTCAAACTGTAGTACAAAAATGACGCATAAATCCAGTTGCAAATGGCAACTTAAAGGGTAATTCTACTTTCCCAGGCAACTTTTGAGAAAATTGAATTACCCCCACCAATCTGCCCCCTCTCCATAACCCTCACCCCCTGCTCTCACCTTAGAGCGAACACTCCTTCCTCTCAGCGGCGGCCACCGTCACCTGACCATGCTGACCAATGAGAAGCAATCTTGCTGTGTACAGTGTACGAAGAGTACACCTGAAACAATGTTGCAGGCTTCTGATCATTGTTGGAACGATCAGAAAACCTTTAGTGACATCTGATCCTGAAATGCTGCAGGATCAGTGTCACTAAGGTTATTATTGGCTGTTCTTCAGTTTGAAGCAGTCTAATATGACCAAAAATGTATTACATTATCAAGCAGTAATAGTGAGATTCATTCACAATGACTGCTTGATATAATTAATTAAATAAATGTTAAAAAAAATGTGACAAATAAAATAAAAGCGTAAAAAAATAAATGTAACAAATAAAAATGATGATATATTTAAATATATTTATATACTGTCATTAATATAAAAATTAACCCATTACAATGAAAATCTGCAACTGATCTGCAGATTTGTTTTTCACTCTAAGGGGTTCATTTTTTTTAATTTAACCCCCTCATCAGAGTGATGCTCAACATATGTCACTGTCACTAAGTGTAACACTTAGTGACAGTGACATTGTATGCCAGGTGACCACTTTTAGCTGATAGAGAAAAAAAGATTAAAATGTTAGGTTTTAGTTTTAGGCCGAGTAGTACAGAAAAATGTCTAGAATCCTAGGGATGTGAGGTCTTTCCAAATAAAGGACAAATAAATGAATGTATTTAATGCATTTTTTTTAAAAATACTACAAAACAAAAACGGGGGAAACTGAGTTTTCTTTACGTTTTTTCCTCAATTTTAATATTTTATTTGTCCTAAGTGAGGCGTTAGGTACACATATGTGATATAAATATATAGCCCTATCTGTCCTCTAAAAAACAATATATAATATGTGTGGGTGCACTTTGTAAGAAAGTATATTACTGCCGTGGAAGAATCGCACAGCAAAAATGTCAAACGTGCTTCAGTCATTAACAAAAACTAAATACAAGCTCAGTTATGAAGGGGTTAAAAGAGAAGTAAAGCCAAACCTTTTTTTTTTGGCTTTATTTCTCTTTTGGGTCACAGGAGTACAATATATGGTCAGGCTCCACCCTGGCTGCCTGATGGACATCTGGCTCTGCCTTCCTAGAGCCAGAAGCAGCCATGCCCACCCCATCCCCTGTCTGTACCTCCAATAAGCACTGGTGGAACAGAAAGTAGAGGAGGAATCCCTGGGGGGAGCGGTGATTGACTGTCACTGTTCTCTGCAGAGGAGACTATGAGCTGAGCAATCAGCGGTTCATGATCGCTCGGCTCTCGGTATACAGAGCTGGCCTGTGAAAGCTGCAGTGTCTCACACTGGCCCTGGGAAGAGTATATTTTACTCCCCCAATACTTCTCCTTTAACTCTCTTTCTGTCCTGGTGGCCATTGTTACCAGGATTAGATGCAAGGAAAAATCCAAAATATTTAGTTTTCACTGGAGCAGGATTAGAGGGGAATTCTTACAATGGGGACCCTTGTTCTAGCGACAACTGTCAAAGAGGGGGTTTCTCTTATTTTGGAGAGGTTTCCTCTTACTTTCTGTTGTGTCCCTGGGGCAGGAAGTGAAGGAAAACCTTCCCACTGAGAAACAGATGGCAAAAGAGCTTGACAGGTGTTTTACCATTACCTATCCTTTTCAAAACAAAAAAAATTGTACTTATATAACTACTTGTTATTTAAGGATTATTTGATTGTCACAGGCAACACTTAAAGCTTATTCTTCATAAAGAGATCTGATCATTCAGAACATAACTGTCCGACTCAGGAAAAACCTCATCAATCTCTGATTTGTGTGGCCTCCTTTGGTCTTGTTAAGTCTTGAAAAATTCCATTAGGATTTTCAATAAGGCAGAAAACAATATAACACAAAGAAATGAATCATTCACTAATTCAGAGTATGGCAAATTAAAACCTAATTAGGTGCTGTGGGTTGCTGCCCTTTCCACTGCTTTACCGTATCAGCCCAATAGCATGTATGTGCCTTAATACAAACATCATCAAAGCATCCAATACAATGGAATTATCACAGCCATATGCCTGTGTGAAGTATAGCGTGACAAAAGGCTACTCACCTCTGTACACTTTACTGTTTTATCATGAGCTTCAAAATCAGTTTCCTGGCAAATCCTTTCACTTGGAATCCCTTCCATGGATTGGCCATCAACAGGGCTTATGACTCTACAGAAAGGAACATGAAAGAATAAGCAATAAAGTCCAGGGTATAAACATATGACAAGAAACACAATGGTCCTAAGAAAAGTACTGCAGAATGGACACCCACCTAGGGTGAGCACATGTGGAACAAATTTTCAACTGATCCTACACAAATTTGATAAACGAATGTAATAACCTGTTACTTTAATGTACAACAATGACTGGAAACAACTGATAGGTTAGCAGATAATGAATGAAATGACTTTAAAACACAAAGGAAAGCTATTTTTTGCAGATTACTGTTAATGAGAGGTTATTAATGTGAATGATCACACAAAGTGGTGCACTCACTGTGACATCTGTAAAATCAGCTACATTGCATATATTTCACAATAACTCCCAGGAAAATGGTCTGCATTTTATACATGTTTGCATATACAGGGCAAAGTCTCTCCTCCTTGCCCATCCCTGATTCACTTGTACTTGCTTTCCTAGTGTTCCCTAGCTCTTCTGTTGCATAAACCTGCTTAGTAGTGGGGAATCATGTGACCTCCTCCCAGGATGCAGTGCTTGGTTTACGTTCAGGAAATTCCATTTCAAAATTCAAATGGTAAAACTAGACGAAACTTTGAACGACATTCGTCAAGTCTCCGATAGCATTATCAAAAGATCTGACAATATTTTTAGTACCAACGTCCGTACAATTTTAAACTTGTATACCCAGCTTTAGGGTGCAGCAGAGAAGAAAGAAAACTAGCATTCTAATTGCACTGTATACAGTATATACCCTTTATTTTGTTTCTCTTCAGGCTCCACCCATTGGATAATGACTTCTTCAGACAACTCTCCGGAGTCGATTTTCCCACATGTTATCCGGAAGTCCTTTTTATTTCTCAAAGCTTGCCGTAAAGCTTCCATCATTTCCTGTGTTATTTGCACCATCACACCATCTAGGAAATATATATAACGGGAGAGATGATGATAAATGGAGAACTCAGGAGAAGATAATTCAATGGCAGAGTCAAAGGGACTTGCCATTCTCACTAAAAAAGCATATAAACCAACTGTCTTTGTCTTGACAGGGAGTCTACAATCACATTGATAGAGATAAATAAGAAGTAGGAAATCTTTCCACTTTTTCTATAATGCAAACACCCCCCCCCAGCCCTTGGACATAGTGAAAAAAAATCCATTAGAGTTACGCAACAAATACAGCACTCTTCTGCAAATTTTAAGGCAAAACTGCGCCATATATTTTACAGAATGGAAAAACAAAACATCAAATTTGGCAGGTGCAAACATTTAGGCCTCATTCACACACAACGCAAAAGTAAAATTGAATATTGTGTATATACGAGCGTATGTGCGTATATGCATGCACTATTTGCAATCCCACAATGCATCATTCGTAATGAACTGTATGCGCAGAAATACGCTGCCCGGACGCATGTCAGTTCCATTCTGTTTTTGCGCATTTCTACGCTACGCAAATATGCGGCTCCATACGCAGCTATGTGCATGGAGCCATTTATTTGCATATGCTGCATATGGTACAGTACGCGCATATACGTGCGGCAGTGTGAATGTGGCCTTAGCCTCTTTTAAATCATTTTCATAGCATTATTGATTGACTTTTATAGGGCTGCAACAACTAATCGACATAATCGACTATAATCGATTGAAAAAGTTGTCAACTTTTTCAATCATCGATTAATCGGCTTCCAATTAGTTGGCCCTGCTCACAGCTCCACACACGCTGTGCGCCACATCTCCTCCCCACCTCACACTTGCCGCTGCCAGACCCGCCCGCATCCACGATCCACACGCTGCACCTCCTCCCCGCCACACCGCCTGCCCACATCCACGATCGGCACAGGGACGCGGGGAGAAGTAAGGAGGAGCAAGTGTGGGGGGATGACAGCCGCCGACAGACAGGCCCGATCTCAGAAGCGAGTTGCTGGAAGACTGCTCAGGTAAGCCTGCACTTTCCCACACATGGTGCTCTATAATGTATTGCTGGGATGTGTATTCCTCTATAGCTGATGGTACATTGGGCTGTATATTATACCATCAGCTATAGAGGAATACAAATCCCAGCAATACATTATACACTGTATGTATAATGTATTGCTGGGATTTGTTGTATTTCTATATAGCTGGTGGTATTCTGCATTGTGCTGTATAGAGGACTACAAATCCCAGCAATAATACATTATACAGTGCAATGCGGAATACCAACAGCTATAGAGGACTACAAAACCCAGCAATAATACATTATACAGTGCAATGTGGAATACCACCAGCTATAGAGGACTGCAAAACCCAGTAATAATACATTATACAGTGGTGCAATGCCGAATACCACTAGCTATAGAGGACTAGAAAACCCAGTCCTCTATAGCCGGTGCCATTCTGCATTCATTGCTCTATAATTTTACACTTTTCATTTCACTATATTGCACACCACACTTTTTTTTTTTACTTCCACCGCTCCAAGCTTGCTGTAGTGATGGACTACAATCTCAATACAAACTAGTAGTCCCATCACTGGAGCCATTTTAAAAAATGTATTTTATTTTATCCGATTAACCGATTAATCGTACTTAATAATCGACCAACTAATCGATTTTGAAAATAATGTCCAAGTGCCATTGCTCTCCTGACCGGTAAGTTCCTTTAGGAATGGGTGGGTGCCACAGTGGCAAATGGATGGCGCCGCTCAATATCAGAAAGGAAGGGGTCACTGGCAGTGCAGCATGCTGATCAATTCGCCTTTACTGATGCATGCTCAGTATCACGTAACTCGACATTTCATCGCCATGCAGGGTCCCTTTCATCAGGCAAAACAGTGTAAGTTAGTCGCATAGATGGCGAATCGCCAAGGACCACCAATATCATGTAGGAGGAAGAGGAGTGAGTCGCATGCTCCCTCTACCTGAAAGTACCAGAATGTAACTTCGCTACCAGAGGAACAGAGCAACGGTAAGGGAAGGGAAAAAGGGGAGAGCATTTAGATAAAGTGTCCTGTATGGGCAAATCACATCTGATTTTCAGGGTACCATTTTGGGTGCATCACGGCTCTAGGAAGTGCCTGCATTAAAGTCCAGCTTCCAGATCGCTAAAGATCTGGAAGTAGTGGTGGAAAAAATAGAAGCAGGATGGAAAATCTGCTTGAACTAACAAAATTCTAACAGTGAATGTGGTTTACGTTCAGGAAACTCCATTCATTTCAAAAATCGAATGGTAAAACCAGACGAAAGTTTAAACGACATTCGTCAAGTCCGCTCTAATAAATGGAATCTAAGAGAAACATTATAAAGAATCTCTATCAATCACCTAAATAAAAAGTCCAATAAAAGATGTTCCTGCAAAGACTATAGTAAATACTTATCTCTCCCCACAGCCTTGCTGCCGAATGCATTTGTAATGAAGAGAAATTGGTGACTGAAGGCTCTCCAGAAACTGACACTTCAGTGTCCATCTCCTATGTACCCCAGTGCTTTCTTCCACCAACCCCTAGTGCAGGGGTCAGCAACCTTAAACACTCAAAGAGCCATTTGGACCTGTTTCCCACAGAAAAGAAAACACCGGGAGCCACAAAACCCTTTTGACATCTAAAATGAAGATAACACTGCATATATTATTTTTTACCTTTATGCAATGTATAGCATGTATATAGGTATATGTGGGCTTAGTAACGCACTGGACTCTGGGCTTAGTAACGCACTGGACTCTGGGCTTAGTAACGCACTGGACTCTGGGCTTACCTGAGACCCCGCAGAGCTCACCTGAGAGTGACCCTGCAGAGCACACCATAGATCCTGCACAGCCCATCTGAGGCTCTCTATGGTGGGCTCTGCAGGGCAGGTGGGCTGGTCGCCGGGGTCCCTTTCCCTCTACCTCTACCTCCTCCCAACTCCTCTTACTTGCTGCTGCTGGGGCCTGGCCTCATTCACCCCCTCCCCTTTCACCTCTCCCAATGTCGCCCCTGGTACAGCTGATAGAAGAGGCCCCCCAGGCTGCCCAGACCCCTCACATGGGTAGCGGTGTTCTATCAAAGTTTGTGACTGCGTTACAATGTGTGACCGGTGATGTGGTCACACATTTCAATTTAATCCTGCCCAAGCATTTCAACGCTTTCTCAGCAAGGCCCCTTCGGTAGTTCCGCCCCTGGACAGGGAGCCGCAGCAGCAGAGGGATGAAAGAGCCACATGCGGCTCCGGAGCCGCAGGTTGCTGACCCCTGCCCTAGTGCTATACAAGTCGGTGAGAGGAACCACTGAGCGCAGTGGGAAATCTGGAAGAGGAATTTTAGGCGGGAAGAGGTGTTTACTATCTTCTTGCAGAGAATTCCTTGAAGCTAAATGTCCCACAGTGAAGATGACACTGTCTTGTTTCGTAAAAGGAAAAGGTCTAACTGCAACTGTAAAATTTCTCAATCAAAACAATTGCATGAAAATCTGTGGGTATATCCCAAATATGCAGTGAATGTCAGACAACCTTGCAATATCTCTGAAGTCAATGCATTCACCAAAGAAAAATGGGAAACATTTAAAGTGCAAAAGGACAGACTCGTAGCTAGAGAAATGAAAAGAGAAAAAAAAAAAGTCGCTGCAACTGAGATCACCCTGAGGAGGAGTGACTATTGTTTGTGGGGGAAATGAACATCAATTTAATAGTAGTGCTTATTTCATACTTTTTAAACATATTGTGATGTTTGCCTATTGTTCCTTCTTTTCACATATTTACATAATTGCGACTGTTCTCCTAGAGTGGTAGCCGTGCAACATTAGACATCTTGTCCCTATACTTTCTTGCTTTCCCCTTTTACATTTCTTTTATTTTGCTTTATTTCTCTACTCCTTAAAGAACTCTCTTTCACGGCTAACCACCACCAAATAAAGTGCAACATTGCTCCCCAAGTGTACCCCAACAAGTTTCCCCACTAATCAGGAAACAGAAGAAATGAAAGTGTTTTGGTTTTCACAATATAAAACCTACATGCTTACATACCTTCTACTATGCTAGACTTGGCAAGGAAGCCAGATGACGTTTTCAGAGCACCATTGAAAACAATAAAACTTGCTCCAGTAACTGTGAAGGAAAAACAATACACCGTTAACAGTGGCAATAAATGCATTGCATGAGGTCTGCAGAAAGGGAAACCAAAGCTGGCCATTCACTGAGCAAATTTCCACCAGTTCTTGATGAACCGTTTGAAATTTGCTAAGTGGGCATCCTTGTTGGCAGCCTTCATCGCGTGGATGGATCTACCAGTGTATGGTTAATATAGCTAAAGTGGTCAGCTCCCAAATTGCTGCAGAGGGATTTTAGCATATGACATACAAGATACTATACTCTAAAAAACAGACATAAACAGACATATTTACAAAATAACATTATACTGCATAAAAACTACAATTTGTACCTTCAAGGACATTGTAATTCCAAGGAAACGCTACACACAAAGCTTTATTGTTGTAAGTTATTATAAAATTGTTGCCATCTGCAAAATGCAGTTAAAGGTTTTACCTTTCTGATCATGATCCATATTGGGTGTAACATTATAAAATGGTTAGATCGCAACCCCCTCCCCACCCACACACACGCCCCACTTACCTGAATCCTGCAGTTCTCCTCCCCGCAGGCTTGTTTACATTTTTTAATTCGGCACGGCTGTGTGTTGATTCGCCAATACAGCCTTATTATCCATTCACAGATCCTTTGACAGGATCTGTGAATGGAGAAACTACGAGCCCCACCAGTAACTGCAGCAGAGGGACTTGTAGTTCTGAATGGAATACAAGTATGGTGACGTCACCACACTTGCACTCTCATTCATTTTTCTTCCTGTCCATGTTCTTAAATGTCTGTACCAATGTATGAACAGGGACGGGAGGAAGAGCCTGCAAGAGCTGGAGCATTCTGCCACTGATCATGGTTGCAATGCTTCACTGGCTCAAAAAAAAATAAAAAAAAATGCACATTTAATCTAATGAAGTGTGCATTCATTTATTTTTTTAAAGGTGGAATGTCCCTTTAATGTGATATCTGTCATCAAAGCTTAAAGTGGCACTCCAGTCAAAGCCTTATTTAGCTTTGAATAGAAAGGGAAAGGGCTGGAAAATCTATTAGGCCTTCCTTGCTGTCTGTTTCTCTATTGAGTTGTTTTCCCCTCCAATTCTGTCCTAGTAACAGGTGCCAATGAACAGAAAGAGAGGGGAAATCTCTCCAATAGGGATACAGAAAGAAGTAAAAAAGAAATCTTTTTAGTAGACAGAAGGGTAAGGGGTCCTAATAAATCTAAAGAGCCAGAATCATTTGTTGTCTGCTCCTGACCTATGCTGGAAACGTATCACACAATTAGCACAGGCCCATTGTTCCCCTTCATGCCATGCTGCAGGGGAGGCGCAGCAGCTTGCAAGACTATAGGACCTGAACTGCTTTGTATCTGAAAGTAAAGCACACCTAATGGCTAATGACAGCAGGTCTAAGAACCATATACAGCACGGAACACAACAGAAAAATGATCACCTATGAATTGCATGGAGAAGCATAAAGACCCAGCGATTACATCGCTAGATCTAAAATACAGTATGTTATAAAAAACAAAAACAAATGTATTTAAAAATGTAAATAGCATGTTTATAAAGGGGAAAAAATGAGGAACCAGTGAAGGCAAAATAGAAGCAGATTAAGCTTCAGCTTTAACATACAGCCTGCAACATTCAAGAGGAATCCTACCAAAACACAACCAACAGAAGCATATCATATATACAGGTAGCAGGTAATCGAATTGATGACTGTAAAAAGAAAACACAGAAGTGGAGTTTCTCTTTACAGTCAAGTAACTTGCATACAGAGCAGGTTTGCGTCCACAGAAAAAAAAACGTTCAGCTTCATGACAGGAAAAGTGTTCTTGAGGATGCTGGAAAACTTCCTAGTATGTAAAAAGGAAAGAAAAGGAACCTTGATGTCACTGAATGAAAATATGACAGGATAGGACAGAATCCATATAAAACATTAAATGTCATTTTTGCATTAGATCAACTTGTATTTCAGGAATAGTGACTTTATATACTAATCATCTCATTTCCAGTCCTCACCTTGTCGTGACTGGCCAGGGACACTGCTGGCTTGTGTCTGGTAAATTCCATTGTTGTTTTGTACACAGACCAGATGAGAATCTGCCTGCATACTGAAGCTGGCACCGATGCTTATGACGTGTTCATTGCATGAATGAATTACCTTCAGTATCTATGAAAACATGAACCACATAGTTAGAAATCTATACACCACGATTCTGATCTAATGTGCACCTGGCTATCTGACATTTCCAGGTATGCTGGATAGTGCAGCTGCCACTATGAACTGCGGTTCATCCCGCCAACCCCTTTGTTACTATAGGACACAGTAGTGATGTGCGGGAACTACAGTGCAGTGGGGGACACTGTTCCCCAAGACACCCAGAAGTGCTGGATAGGAGTGGTGGCCATAGCTTGGAAACAACCTCAACCTTTAAAGGCACGGTTTTTTGGCAGGGAGCAGCTAATGCAAGGGTTGCTTTAAAGCCTTGGTTCTCAACTGGTGGGTTGTGACCAAAAAGTGGGTCGCGACCCCGTGTTCAGTGGGTCATGCCTTCCACTTTTCTAGGTGAGAGGCACCTCTGCCTCCCCCTAGCGCAGCACTGTTAGTTCTTGTGCCAAGCAAGCATTCAAAATATGCTGCCTGACACAGAGTGTCAGCTTGAGGTGGGATGGGATGGGGTTATATCCGTGAGGGAGCTCCATCCATACGTGCATTGCTTACAGCTCCCTTGCTCCCTGATTATACTGTGGAGTAGGGATCGACCAATATAAATTTTTGCAGAGCCGATACCTGGCCGCCTTTCAGGCCTATAGCCAACATCAGGCGTCGTTATCCTGCACATTTAAAGTTGTGAAAAATCAACACGATTTTTTAGTATACTGAGACCTGCAGATCCCGGTAGACCACACAGGCATGCTGGGACTTGTGCGCCTCTGGAGATCATAAGTATACTGGGGCAGGTCCTACTCCCAGTATACTTGTGGTGTCCAGAGGACAAGTCCCAGCATGCATGTGAAGTTACCTGTGGACTTCTTGTCCCAGTATGCCTGTAAGGTCACCAGGTACTACAGGTCTAAGCATGTCTGTGTGATCACCCAGGGTCTGCAGGTACTGGTATACTTGTAGTCTCCAGGAGGAACACAAGTTCCAGCATGCCTCTGTGGTTACCAAGGAGGACTAGGAAGGAGATCACTCTGCAGAGGCAGCGTACAGTACACAGGCTAGGGACCAGGCTCTACAGGACACTGGCAGCTGCCCCTTAAATATTGTGACAGGCAGTGGGGGAGGAGATCATTCTGGGCGCCTGTACCACAGGATATTGGGCTGGCCGCTCTCCCTTGAATATTGTGACAGGAAGTGGAGGAGGAGATCATTCTGCAGGAGAAGGAAGAGGTGCACAGGCTGGGGACCTGCTGCAACAAGACACTGGCTGCTCTCTTTTGAATATCGGCAATATCAGTAAGATGAATACCGATGCCGGTTATTGCATTCATCAGCCATAATAATCCGCATTGCAAATAATTGGTTGCCCCCTATTGTATAGCTATGTACATGTGGAGGTAAACAGTGTGGATGAGCTCAGCCCGCAGGCACCCATTTTTCTTCCCCGATATGTGGCCGTAAAGGAGGGGTATTGCAACATGTTGCATCTATCTATAGTGTATGGCTTACTGCACACAAATAAAAGGTTACCCCAACCTTGTAAGCAACCTCAGCACTCCAACTTTTTTTTTTTTAAATTCTTTATTTATAGACAAAAAGGGTGGTGTACAATGCATGGAAGCTCACGCGAAGGCCACATGGTCTCGCAAAATAACAGAACAACGGACAGTGAGACTCATAATACGAACATGGTAACATGTGGTAATATTAGGTCCAGTAATCACATTTGTCCCCGCCCTTAAGGCAATTTTTTAGGTGAATCAACGTAAAACCAACATTAACGTCAGGGTGAGCGGTCGGGCCCAGCCCCACATTATGGGCGGCCAAGCCCCCCACGATCACCCCAGCACTCCAACTTTGATGAAATTACAAAACACATCCCGCCTCTGGCCTCATGGCTGTGGCTATAAGAATCTTGCAATGCCTCATGGGACTTGTAGTTTCACCACAGCCGAAGTGCCAAGGTTGCCTACCCTTGTTGTAAGTGCTTTTCTTTAACACACCCTGATATAACACAATACCAGTACTATACATTGTATAAGTTGTGTCTTGTACAGTTCCTTGAACAGTGATATGGGTTTTCCAGAACACACTGGTTTGATTAAAAAGTTTTTACACACCTCGTTGTGTCGCCATGAAGGGATCTTGATGCAGCTTTTGCCCATTTCCATGTGAATTACTAAACCATCTACATGTGGGATCGTGTACTGGTAATTTCTAAGGTCCTGCAAAATCATAATATAAGACAATCACACGTAGGTCCCTCTCTACGAGTTATATTACAAAAATGTATTAAACACACAAATGTACATCATTACTTACAGTTAATAGATTAATGATCGTGTGTCCAATCTCTCCATATACAGATTTTCGTTGTCTCTGACTTGTTATGGGAGAAGGGTATACTTGAGGAAAAAAAACCATCAAGGATTACTGTAATAAAGTGTCTTGACCGTGCTCAGGTAATATGTCAATCACTTGTTACAAAATATTTTACAGCCATACAATCCGAGTAAATGTCTTGATTTAATTAATCAATATGTGATTACGTTCTTTGTTTAGTTATATGAATTATAAGTATATAAGTACCCAGGGAAGGTCATATTTGCACATTACATGTGCAGGCTCTGGTTTCTGCCTTGCAGTGCTACATAGAAGATATGCTATACTGCTCCTTCTCACAATGCACATTTATGAGTCAGCTGACTCCATAAAAAAAAAAAAAAAATTGTGGCGAATATATTTTAACACAGTAACTGCACTGAGCAACTGAGAGCTACCCTATAATTAAAGTGATCCTGTGCCCATATCATGCACAATAAAGTATTTATATATTCTGAACAAGCAGTAAAAACACTTTAAACACACCCTCATTCATCTCTGCATCTATAAGCATTGTAAAGAAATTCCTTTTCAAAGTTAACAATACAGCAGCGAGTTTATCCAAGACTAGCAGATTGCCAACCTTCTCATGTAAACAACCAGTATTTGTTTCTAAGCTGTTAGGACCCATTCAAACTACTGTGTTGTGGCAATGCACGTTACCAGCGTTCATTCTGAATGATACTCCAAAGCACCCTGGAAACGGACGTTACCTAACATATACGGACACTACTAAATTTGGCCTGGCCAACTAGGCATTGATAACCACCAGCAATAAAAAGGTCACGACAAACTTATCTTCAACTCTTAAAAAGTCTGGCACACAAAACTTACCAGAGCACTCAGCTCCCAATCTCAGCATCAGGCGAATGGGAAAAACCTTAGCCCAGGGTACTTCCATTTTCTGAATGAGAACTCCACACAAGAAAGGACTGTTAGGAACAGGCAATCCACTGAGCTCCTGAAAAGTCGGTGTAAAGAACAGGACGCCGCCATGATCCTTACTACTCAGAAAGCTTTCTGTGAATGTGATATTGTCCAAATTGCCTATATATTTTCCTGTTGAAAAATTAACATAATTGATGAAAAGGGCAGTGACATGCTTTCCTCTTAGTGGCAAGATGGCAATTTTTTTTATCTGTCGCAATAATGGAGAAACCTTTAAGACATGGAGCTTGGTAATGGTGCACTAGGTACAACGCATTAATAATATACAGGTCATACACACAAGGAGGAGCAGGTGAAAGGATTAATACAAAGGCCACATACAGTGGGAGGATGGGGCTGGGGGTGTTAACGTGCAGATGTGCTGGATAAGGGAGCTGAAGGCATTCATATAAAAGTCACTAGAGTAGGGCTGCAACAACTAATCGACATAATCGATTATAATCGATTATTGAAAAAGTTGTCAACTTTTTCAATAATCGATTAATCGGCTTCTGATTAAGCAGAACAGAGCTAAGATTTATTCATTACAAGTATTGATATAGCGCCAACAATTTACACAGCGCTTGACCTCAAGGAGCTTACAATCTAAGGTCCCTATTGCCCACACATACAGGGCCAATTCAGACAGGAGCTAATTAACCTTCCGGCATGTCTTTGGAGTGTGGGAGGAAACAGTAGTACCTGGGAGGAAACTCGCGCAAGCACAGGGAGAACATGCAAACTCCATGCAGATAGTGTTCGGACCAGGATTTAAACCGGGGACCCCCAGTGCTGCAAGGCTCACCACTAAGCCACTGTGCTGTGCAAGGTGTACAGGAGATAGGTGTGAGGGTGAAAGGGTTAAATAATGATCCCACAACCACAGTAATTAACCCTCCTCCCCCCCACCACCTAAATCTCCTGCTTATGAATGATTCCTTCAATCAACAGATCTTCCATTTATCCCTTCCTCCCACAACTGAGAGTGTTCTCAGAGGTTCTAGAGTGTTTGAACTTGTGGTCGCTGTGATTGGCCATCACAACAATTACAAGGTACAGTGTACATTGAAGGGAATTTATCAAAACTGGAGCAGTTGCCCTTAGTGACCAATCAGCTTCTCTCTTCAGTTTGTTCAGTTAAACTTCAAAATGCAAGATAGAATCTTACTGGTTGCCATGAGCAAATGTTTCGGTTTATGTCTGCTCCAGTTTTGATAAATTCCCCCACTGGGTTTGTCATCTGAGCTAATGACAGCTTGATTATACACATTCCCCAGGGCACACTGGCCGCCCATGTGTGTTTTCTGAATTGACGACTATATACGGCACTCCAGAAATGCACCTCCTAGCCGTTATTTTTCCAATACAGCAGTTGGGAGGTGATTCATTTTGCCAAAATGGAGTTGAATGGCGCCTTTAAAAGGCACCTGCAAAGCTACCTGATCTCTCTTAGCTCCCTGATTTTGAACTGAGTGACAAAGAATCAAAATTAAGGCGATTATGTGCAGCTAGGAAGCGCAGCAGCTAGCTGAACCTGTTTCTTTGTCCTTAATAGGCAAAGCATAGGTTCCTTTCAAGCACATCGACCACGTGGACCCTGGGAATCTGTTCAGCCCTGTACCCTCGGCACATTAATAAGACACGATGAGGTTATATTTTAACATGATGTATAAACATATACTAGGTTACCTTTCTGTGCATCCTTGTAAATGAGCACCATAAGTTTAAGTATATCCTTTGGGACAGTATCTTCATCCGGTAAACATTTTAAAACAAATATAATTTCTGGCTGACCTAAGCCATGTAATCCGTTTGTAGCAAAGAACCAGCACTTTTCTGAAGCACCTGAACAGGAAGAAATCCAAACACAAGATCTTTTCAATGCATTTGGCTCTTATAAGTATGACAAGTATAACAAGATGGCTGCCACATCATATGACCTATGACCTTTATATTGCAATAAGTTCTGCAGAGCATAGGATTCTACCACTGGATCAAGCTTCATGAGTTTTTGTCTAACATTGCACTTATTACAGGCAATTGAATAAAGTGGCGGAATAATAATAAAATTGATAATAATCTTAACAAAATCAATAGGTGTCCTGCAACTTCGTTGCTTGGCCACCTAAATGGGATGATGCTTACTTACAAGTTACTATCTTGACATTCACAAGTAAGTTTGCATTCAAGATGAAAGTCAAGGGATTGGGCCCATCTTCATTCAAAAGCATCATTACTCCTGCATGAGTTGGACTGTTCTCCACCACGGCGTCTAAAATAAAACAGGTTAAGGGGTGTTATATCATGTTTCCAAAGAATGCAATCAATGCTGAAATATGTTACTGTATATAATACAAGATGACTATTAGTGTTTTGTTTTTTTCAGCATGAATAGGC
Organism: Nanorana parkeri; assembly: GCF_000935625.1. NCBI lineage: Eukaryota > Metazoa > Chordata > Amphibia > Anura > Dicroglossidae > Nanorana > Nanorana parkeri. The sequence goes on from NW_017307090.1 coordinate 665,930, forward strand.
TTATTTTTAATCTCATGTCATTCTTATCAAATAAACAGATAAACCAAGGTTAAAAAGGGAAGTTCCTAATAAATAGAATATTTTATTCAATAATGTACTGTGTGTTACAAATAAACTTATCGACAGCAAACTTTCAGATTTTGGTTTACTGTTTTGTGACAAAGAGATCTGACTGGTTACCGCAATTTCTACTAAGTCTGAATAGTAAGTGTTTAAGAGCTGCATAAACTGTTGGCGCTATATCAATCCTATATAATAAGAATAGTAAAAAAAAAAAAAAAAGGTTTCCTACAGCAATCAAGAAAGTCAAAAAACTCTTCTTTATGGCCCATTCACACTAGCCGCATACTAAACAACCAGTGTGGGCTAGTGTCTACTGGGTGCCGGTGGTGGGGGCTGTGCTTTACATTGCTAAAAAGAAAACACTGTTTACCTCTTTTTTTCTTTTTAAAGTGCCATTTCAATCAATCCTATGCTCCATTTGTCTGCGTTTTTCCGCAACGCACCTGAAAACGGTGTTGCAGTGTAAACAGGGTTTTTTACATGCCCCCACTGTGACTGGTGTTGATCAAGTGCAGAAACAAGTCAGTCAAGGTCCATAGTGTAAATGGGCCCTTAATGTTCTCACAAGCATCTGTGAAGCAGTAAAATATGAAAGCCTGAATCTAATTGGTAGCTATAGACAACATGGCATCCTTTAGTTTGTTTTCCCAAAATTATTTATTATGGGGATCTCCCTAAACTATCCAATCAGCTTGTATCCAATTAGGAAGCCCGTTGCACTGCATAGTTGTTGGGGAGATCAAAAGATTATTGTACAGGCTGTAATGTGCACGGTGAGCTTTAGAGTTAAAGTGACACTAAACTCAGGAGTTAAATCTTAAAAATACATTCAGGAACCTTAACTATTAACATAAATGTATCTTATTTGTGTATCACTCAGCTGTAGATCCTCAAATCATCTCTGAATTGGTGCTGACACTGTCCTTCCTTCTGGAGGGTGGCTACTTTTCTTCACCATGGTTCTTGTGTGTGTTGTAAAGTAGCCACCACTCCAAGCTCACTCCAGTGATGGACTACAATCTCATATTTAGTTTATTGCTTTGTATTGAGTTTGTAGTCCATCATGGGAGAGAGCTTGGAGAGGTGACTACTTTACAACACACACACATGGGGAACAAAAGCAGTCACCCTCCAGAAGGAAGGACAGTGTCAGCACCAATTCAGAGATGATTTGAGGATCTACAGCCGAGTGATACACAAATAAGATACATTTTTGTTAATAGTTAAGGTTCCTGAATGTATTTAAGATTGAACTCCTGAGTTTAGTGTCACTTTACGGTAACTCTACACTAAACAATTTCCTGTCGATCTACCATCAACTAAGTAGTGCAAAAGTCTGCCTGGTTTAATACAAATTCATTGCACTGCTTAGTGTGTCTTCCTATTACATAGTTTTGATAAATCTAAAGGAGGTTTGTACAATCAGATATGTATAGTGTATGGCCAGCTTTACTCTGCCTTAACTGTAACACATCATGCATGCAACATGTCTGCACACAGTTACCTCCACTTTCTCCACTAGCCAGTAGAAGAGGCGGAAGGCCTAAATCATCAACTGGAATAAGACTTGTCTCTCTGATAACACATTTATCGATCCCACACAACATTCGATAGTCTTTTGGCGAGGATACACTAAAGGTGTTAGCTGCTTCATCAGAGGCAGATGCCTGCTCTTCAGGCACTTCAACAGAGGTACCCGATATTTCCGGTGTATCAGATTGCTTTGTACCGTCCTGGAAAAGGCCAGCAACTTGCTGCAAGAAAATGAAAGTTCATTAATATTACACTGCAAATATTCCAGCTCCAACACACAATAGTATTTTATCTTTGAAATGCCAAAAATCTAAAGAAATAAGACCAATGCTGCAAAATAAAAATAAAAACCCTTGATGACCATGTAGGCTTCAATCACCTTGATGAGGTCATTAAAGCCTAGATGCCCAGAGTATATGTTGCAGTGTCCGAATTGGCTGGTTTCTGCATATAAAGCTTTTATTCAGTACGTGGTGTAAATAAATACTGCACTCATGTTTTTCTATTACAAGCTGACGAATGGACAAAAATGTGAAAAAAATTATTTTAGTTAAAACAGTATTTTTGTAGCACTGTATAGTCATCTTTTGTATTCTTAAACATTACTGACTTCACCAAATCTGGGAAAAGACATACAACCAGTGAAGTCAGAAAAGTCTCAGTTCTTGCCCTCCTTGTTCTTTAATCATATCTTAAATTTGGCATTCTTCTTAGTGATCATGGGGCAACATGGGTTCTTCTTCTCCTCCTGCATAGCTGCATATAACAGAGCAGCGCTTTGGTCCCTGTGTGTGTTGTAAAGTAGCCACCGCTCAAAGCTCGATCCCATGATAGACTATAATTTCAATACAAATTAGTAAACTAAACATGAGATTGTAGTCCATCACAGAAGCGAGCTTGGAGCAGTGACTACATTACAACATACACAGGGACCATGGGGAAGAAAACTAGCCACCCTCCAGAAGGAAGGACAGTGTCAGCACCAATTCAGAGATGATTTTGAGGATCTACAGCCGAGTGATACACAAATAAGATACATTTTTGGTAATAGGCAAGGTACTTGTATGCATTTTTAAGATTTAACTCCTGAGTTTAGTGTCACTTTAACAAAAATGGAGTTGTGCTTTAAATATTTCACTTTAGGAGCTGATACTTGACTTAGATTTCAACAGCAATGCTGCCAATCTGCGCTTCATGTGTGATTACAAGGCAGTGGTTTAGACGTTTAGTCCAAATATAAAATGCCCCTTGTCATGGGAACATTAATCAACATTGCAGCAGAGAACTTGGTACGTGCAACAGTGTTTCTAGTTCTCGGACCTGCTGCCAATCAGAAAAATTAGCAATAGAGTTATTGTCATGATAAATTACACACACCGACACTGCTAAACTTGGTCTGGGCATACGTGTTAAGAAAACGCAGGTCATGAAAGGGTTAATGTCTCCTAATACGACAGTAAATGGTGACCACCAGCAACAAGTCTCACCAAGGCACAATCTGGAGAGAGTGGAGAAGCTGCATCAGAATCCGGAGTAGATCTTTTCCCAACGGCGGCAAGTTTACTTGTATCAGCAACTTCTCCATTGGGTAATAATCCATCAGCAAACCACACCCTCTTCTGTTCCTTCTGCATCAGGCCTACAATTAAAAAAAAAAAAGAAACTAATGACAAAGCACTGTCTAGAGAGAGAATTTAGTATAAGCCAAAAAATATTTTCATAAGGGAGTTCAAAAAATAAAAAAAAATCCACATCATCATTAAGGTCATAATAAAATACAGATAACTTACGAAAGTAGCCCAGTATGTTATAGTCTACCACTTCAGCTCTTATCGGTGTGGAGATAAGAGCTTAGTTGTAGATGTTAGATAAGAAGTTGGGATTGTCATTTCAGTAACTGATATTTAGTCCGCTTAGGCTGCATGAGTCTGAAAAAATGAGTACATTTAAAACAGCGGATGGAGCGGATTATAAATGGTACCGCTATGTCAACACTGCTTGGGAAATAGGAATTTTCAATTAAAAGGCAATGTATTGTCTCCTCAATCATTTTTGTACAAGTGCATATAAAAAAGAGGACAACTAGATTTTCCAGAACTCTGGGCAGTACAAAACATAATCCCTGCATTGCGGCTCCCCACACACTGCAAGGGTTGACTGCTCATTTTCGTCTAGGTAGTAAAATAACAAAGATATACTCACCTGAACCTGGCACTCGGCTGGATGCTAGATCGGTCCCTGCAGCCTTGCTCCCCCTTCACTCCAGCGGTCTAAAACCCTCCGAGTCATCACGTGCAATACAGTGTACTGAACATGAGGATGCCGAGGGACATACAATCACTGGAACGGAGGGGAAGAGAGGATGCAGGGAATGGTCTAGCAGCCAGCTGGGGCGAGGTTCAGGTGAGTATTTCTTTGTTACTTTATCCCCGAGAGGAAAAATGAGCAGTTAATCCTTTCAGTGTGAGGAGAGCCCCACGGCAAGAGTTAATACACATTTTAGCTGGAATTCTGTTTTACGGACAATGCTTCAGTTCCAGTAGAAGTAGTGCAGACAAAAAAAAAAAGTAAATTGACAGAAATGTTGAGTAACATTGCCTTCTGCAACAGAAGAAAACAGTTTTTTCCAAAAATGCCCTGAAGGAAATGAAATACAAAAGTCTGCTATACTGTAGAAAACCCAAGACACAAGGCTGGTATGCTGCACAACTGCTCAGGCGCTGAACACACACACGAGCACATAACAGATAAGTCACATACAATGAATAAATATGATGTATTGGAGATATTTTCTGTATTTCAGAAATGACAAGTGATCTCAGAAGCCTCATACCTTCCTTCAGGGGATCTCCTGCAGCTGTCCCGACTACAAGTCACCCACAGCTTCGGCAAAGTATGGTAAAGTCACCCATAACCATCGTTACCTGGCTGCTGCTATGTTTGCTAGTGTCACTTCTCCAGTGACCCAGATCAAGGCAGAAGCTGCTCAAGCCAGACCTGTATTCCGAGTCACACAATCAAGCAACTGTTAGAATAATTAGTGACGCACCAAAATTCCTAGCAGGATAAGGTCAATGTAGGAGATACTGATAGTGCAGCCTTATTGCACAATTCCAGTCATTTTACCCATTTCACTACTAAACATCCCCGAGAGCAACACACAGCAGTCTCTGCCTTCTGTAAATGTCTAGGTTTCCTGGACAAAGGTCACTAAAATATCTCCAGTTAGTCTTAATGGTAACAGTGTTTCTAAGAATCTTCCAGGACAGCAACCTGAGAGATGATGATGTTTCCTGTAGACTGAAGAGCCAATCAGACAAGTTTAAAAACCCCTCCCACCCCCCCTCGTCCCTCAGTTGAGATTACAGTAGAGTACTTCCACCAGTGCATGGGGGGGAAAAATTAGACAACATAAATCCAGTAAGGGTGGGAAGTAAGCTTGCTGTCCTGGAAGATTCTTAGAAACAACGTTACGACTAACTGGAGATTTCTCCAATCATCTTCCAGGACAGCAACCTGAGAGGATAAGCAAGATAAAACACAAGTCTACCATAGGGTTGCAAGAGACCTAGTAGAATGGGCTTTTAAGGGAGTTGAGATACTCATATCCTCCTTCCTAGAGATGGCTTGCCGAATCTATCTAGCAATGGTAGCTTTAGAAGCCATGCTACCTTTCTTGTAACCACCAAATAGAACAAATAATTGACTGGATTTTCTAAAATCCTTAGTAACCTCTAGGTATCTTAGAAGACATCTTACATCCAGATTATTAAATTTTTCCTCACCAGGAGTCAGAGGATATTCACAAAAAGAAGGTAAAATGATCTCCTGGGACCTATGAAAAAAAGTGGCTACCTTAGGTAGATATAGTGGATCCGGTGTGAGTATAATCCTGTCTGGGAACACTGTAAGATAAGGCTCTATAATAGATAATGAAGAGAGATCACCCACTCTTCTGGCTAAAGTATCGGCTAACAGAAAAGCCATTTTTAAGGATAACCATTTAATAGACAAATCTTCAATAGGGATGTTTAGTAAGACCTGTAAGCACTAAAGACAAATCCCAAGGATGAAAAAACTGTTTGGACAAGGGCGTAACATGGTCTGTGGATAGGGAAAAATGTTTGATTAATATATCCTCTGTCAATTTATTGTCCAGAAAAACAGAGAGCGCGGAAATTGGTACCTTTAAAAAGGCACTAACTGCCAATTTATTTTCTACACCATCTTGAAGGAAATCCAGAATAACTGGAACTGACGGAATAGAGATTTGCTTCTAAATTCACCATGATAAAAACACTTTCCAAACCTTGTTGTAGATCTTTCTTGTTACATACTTCCTACTGGATAGAAAGTTGTCAATAACCCTTTTAGCACAGCCTTTGTTTTCTAGGATCCTCCTTTCAACATCTATGCCGTTAACTGGAAAAAACTTCGGGTCGTGAAGCCACACTGGGCCCTGAGACAAAAGATCCGGTCTGAGGGGCAGAATCCAAGGAGGCTGAATTGATCTTCTCTGTAGTTGCAGAAACCACATTCTTTTGGGCCACCATGGAGCAATAAAAAATGAGTGTGCAAACTGACCGACTTAATCTTTTAATTACTTGAGGGACAAGAAAAAGAAGCGGAAAGGCATAGCCTAGAGAGAAGTCCCAGTCTTGTGACAGGGCATCCACGCTGATGGAATCCCCCTCTCTTGAAAAAGAGAAAAGAAGTGAACCACTTTCCTGTTTTTTCTCATTGCAAATAATTCGAGTACTGGAACTCCCCAACGGTCGACAATCTGGGAAACAAATCTCTGGATGAAGCTGCCATTCACCCTGTGAAATGGGTGCTCGACCTTAAAAAATCTACTACCACATTGGATGTCCCTTTTATGTGGACTGCAGAGATGGAGAGGAAATGCTGCTCTGCCCAGAGAAGGAACTGAACAGTTACTAGTAGAAGACTGGGGGACCTGGTACCCCCTTGAGGGTTTAAATAGGCTACTGTTGTAGCATTGTCTGAAAAGACCAGTATTTCCTGCCCTTCCAACTTGTGCTGCAAAGCTAACATGGTCTGCTTTACTGCTAACAACTCTCTTAGGTTGGAAGAGGCATTCATAAATTCTGGGGCCCAAGACTCCTGAGCCTGCAACCCTTCAGAATGAGCTCCCCAGCCCCATGAGCTTGCGTCTGTCATGACTTTTATGGTGGTCTGCTTATTCCAAGGCCTTCCTTTTGACAAAGTTAGTGTATTGAACCACCAAGTTAGGGACTGACGTAAATCAAGGAGACCTTTTCCTCCAACGATTCTTTCCGACGATCCCAATGGGACAGAAAACATTGAAGGGGCCTGGAGTGCAATTGAGCCCATATTACTGCTGGAATTGCCGAAGTCATAACTCCTAGGATTCTCATAATTTGTCTCAGGGATAAGAGAGCTGCCATTCAAGAGTCCTGGACTAGGTTCACAATACCCAAAACTTTTTCCTCTGGGAGAAAATGTTTTTGGTTCACCGAATCGATCGGACACCCCAGAAACTTTCTGTATTGGGATGGAACTAACAAGGACTTTTCCAGATTGATCAGCCAACCCAGACTCTCGAGCGTCTCTCTGACTATCCCCAAGTTCAGCAATATTTCCTTTTCTGAAAGGCCGAACAAGAGGATGTCATCCAAATATGGAATTAGGGAAATCGTTTGAAGGTAGAGGTAGGGTACAACCTCTGCAAGAGTCCAAAAGGTAGGGCTCTGAAATGAAAGTGTAGGAACCCCCCCCCTTTGTTTGAAAAGCAAACCTTAGGTACTTCTGGTGTTCTGGAAAAATTGGAACATGGGAGGTACACGTACTTCAGGTCCAGTGTGACCATGAAGACATCTTTCTGCAGGATCTTCCGAACCAAATATATACTCTTCGTTCTGAATAGAAGGTATTTGTTCAATTTCTTTAGGTTCAGGATTAATTTGAACTTCTCTCCTGGCTTGGGTACAAGAAAAATATGGGAATAAAACCCCTGAAATACTTGATCCTCTGGAACTGGGCTAATCACATCCTGAGAAGCAAGATTTGCGACACACTCCTGTAACGCAGCTGCCTTTAAGTGTCCCTTGGCAGAGGTGTCAGGAAAAAAGTTCGAGGAGGGGGATTCTGAAATGCTAACCGAAAACCTAATAAATCTAGTATGAACTGACTGTTATTTTTTTCCCCAATAATGATAAAAAAAGGAGAAAGTCTCCCTCCCACCTTTACCTTGGTGTCATTTTGATTCCTTGATGGAGGAATCAGGAGAAGCAAAGAGCAAACCTCTTTTTTACTTAGGTTTGTCAAACAGCCATCTTTTTCTCTGTTCATGAGGTCTACCACCGAGTCTTTTCTGATCTTGTGGGCCTCGAAAAAACTGATGGCTCGGACCAAAGAGTAACTTCCCTTCAAAGGGTAACCCACACAACTTGGATTTTGAGGAAACTTCACCAGCCCAAGATTTCCACCAGATAGCTCTTCTAGCCGAATTAAGAAGAGCTGCAGATCTAGCCGATGCTCGAACCGATTCAGCCGCAGCATCTGCCAGATATGCAACCACTTTACTCACAACCACCAGAGAATCTATTACTTGTTCTGAAGGGGCTCATTGGCAAACATGCCTCGAAACTCTTTGTAACCATAGGTCTAAATTCCTAGCCACACATGGTCGGGGTCATAGCCGAGGAATTCGTATCCCTTACCTTACGTAACAAGGCCTCTGCCTTGCGATCCTTGCGAAAACTTTTTTAAAGATTGCGCTGTAGCCACCATTTTATTACACATACAAGTCATGAAATCGTGTATAAGGGAGGAGGATTCACTTATCATTAGCTTCTGTATACATTGTTCACAAAGTGGCTTTGAATAAGTGAAAGGTAACTTTATGTTACAACTGCTACAACGTTTCTTGATAGTTTTTAAAGTGGAGGTAGAAGGTGGACCTGCAATCTGGGCTGCTGTCTTATCTCCCAAATGCGCTTCCTAAAAGAGAGAGGCATAAGATACCATATCAGGCAGTAATCAATACAGCCACTGGGAAGGACAAGGGCACCCACCACCTAAGACTGCACCAACAACCCCCACGTCCAAGATGATCACTCCCCGCTACCTCAGACCTGGGCCCAGTCATCGCCGGCTTGATTTCCTCCTCCATGTCAGCCTCGGCGGTGTGCAGCAGCTCCCCTCTGATCCGGACGGTAAGAAACACAATCAAAAACTGAGGGACGAGGGGGGTGGGAGGGGTTTTTAAACTTGTCTAATTGTGCTTCCTGTAGACTGAAGAGCCAATCATCTCTCAGGTTGCTGTCCTGGAAGATGATTGGAGAAAATATAAGTGAAAACTGGTACCATGGCTCATCCTATTACCTATAATAATACTCAGGGGTAGACAAATTCTGGCCCTCCAGTTGTGGTGCAACTACAAATCCTATTAGGCTTTGCAAAACTCTGACACGCCACAGTCATCACTCCCAGAGGCAGCTGCATAATGGGATTGGTAGTTTCACCACAGCTGGAGGGCAGGAGTTGGCCTACCCCTGCTATATGTACTGGTGAATCTTATAGAACAGTTGGATTGGTCTGAAGGATTTGCCCGGACAAGGAATATAATGCATTCAAAACACTCCCATGGACCTTAAACGTCTTAATACTTGCAACGGTAGTCACAGGAACATCAAGCTGCTTGGAGATGGTCTTCAAGCCTCTACCTTCGACATGCTAATCTAGAATTTTCCCTCTGAACTCCTCAACTCTCTACTTTGGTTTCTGTATTCCTTTCCGGGTGAGGTACACACAATGATACCCAACAGCAGTGACTACTTTTCTCTGCTTAAGGCATCATTCACACGAGAAACGGGCAGCCCGTACAGATTCGTGCGGCGTGCATGGCCGTATTGGGCCGCTCCCGGGAAGGACAGGTGCTGCAGCCTGGCCTTCTCTATGGGAGTACGGGGCCGTATACCGCCCTACGCTCACCCGACCTGCACGTCGGTACGGGTGTCCCTGCTCAGATGCTGACAGGATCCATCCTGTCATCGTACGAGTACGGACACCCGCACAGACGTGCAGTTCGGGTGAGCGTAGGGCAGCGTACGGCTACTTACTCCCATAGAGAAGGTTAGGCTGCTGCGTGTAAATCACACGCAGCACCTGTCGTTCCCGGGAGCGACCAGATGCGGCCGTGCATGAAGCACAGATCTGTGCGAGCCGCCTGTTTCTAGTGTGAATGAGGGTTAAACATGCTGACCCTGACAGATTACAAGATTGAAGACATGTGTGATACTAACTATAGAAAACAGTTAGTTTGAAATATCACTATGACCCAATTATTTATAATCTGAACAAAGCTGCCCAGGCCATTTTAGAAAATCTTTTATGTATAAGTAATAATTTATCTTTTTTTCACACTCTATGACATACCACAGACATGCATCATCACTTTTTAGGATGAATGAAGCATTGTTTCAATGAGCTGTAAGGGTACCAACAAATGTATTCATGTCTTTATAGCCACACAGGATGGACCTGCTCCATAATAACACTCATGTTTTTTAAATGGGTGTCCAATAAATTCACATAGGTGTGATGGTCAGATGTCCACACACATTTGATCATATAGTTTCTATGGTTCTTTAGGAGAATCATTGTATGTGTCTCATACCATTTGTCATTCTAAGCATATGGTAAAAAGAAAATGAATGATACTTCCTAGCACTATAAGGACAGCACAATAGATTGTGGACTCTGTATCCTTTTCCTACATTCTCTACCAGAATGATTAGGAAGCTGGTTCTGATAGAAATCTACATATAAGCTTAGATTAAACAAGCATCTAACTACTTGTATGTTGACATTTACCTTCACCTCCAAGATGTTTAAGTACTGAGCCAGCCACCACAACAGTGGGTGGAGGAGAGTTAAGTGTACCAGCTGCCTGGGCCTGTACCCAAGGTGGAATGGTAGAATAATACTCAGAGGGGACATTGGGGTTTGGACTAGGAGCAGTTGGGCTCATCATCCTCTTAATAGCCTGAACTAAAGGAAGGAAAAAAAATAGATAACATATCGGGAATCACTAGCTGGCTGCTGAGAAACAGTGGAAGAAATAGTTCACCCACAAAGACAGGAAGAAGTGAAAGAGTCAGGACCAAAGGATTTCTACCTAAACACCCAACAAAGAGCACACACAGATATTTGTGGATCGTGAGCACACAAGACAGGACAATTTTCCCAGGTAGACTGGCTCATTAACTTTTAGGGGTAATTCAAGAGGAACTCCAGTCAAAACTTAATCAGCAATGTTTTGTGGAAATTTACCGGTGACCAGTTCCTGTTTTAAGATTTGCTATTAGGCAGAACAATTTGGCCATTCTCGCACAGGTGCTGGATTTAGAAACTCGGCCGATGCCCATGTTACTTTAGTCAGCACTCTGCCTTAGTTTGAAGGTTGTAAACAATGTTCAGGTCAATGCACTAAAGGGACTACGTTTCCCTAAAGGTTTTACTTGGTAGACCCATATGGACCTGGTGTTCGGGGAAGGTTGCTCTCAGCAAGAGTCATCCCGTGGCTCCTTAACAAACACTAGTGTGACAACTACCTAACAGTGTCACACCGTCTTCAAACTACAGAAACTTTGAGATTCTGACAGTGTTAATAACCAATTGGTCGGTGGAAAGTTAAAAATGAAAGCATACACCAATAAGTAACATTTCAATTTCCTGTTCCAACAACCGGCAATTTAATGAAAGGGTGATTCATTGTGAATTCTGATTACTACAAATGAACATAGCTACTTTAAACTAGTTTCTAACCTTCAGTAAAAATCTTTTTATACCTCATGTCAAGTACCCAGGACTTAGTGTTCTAAAACTAAACTGACATTTTTGTTATGACAAGAGTCCCCCTTAAAGAGTGTAAGCAGAAGATTGCTCTAACGTTTACTATCCAAATACAGTTGAGCCTCAAAGTGTACAATCTTTGCTACTAAGATGTTCAGTTATTGGTTATCACGTTCATTTTCCAGAATGATCAAAATGTATTTATATTTCCCTGAACATATTAAATAGGGTATTTACAAAGGTACAAGCTATCCTTTAATCGGTTCAGCTACCCCGGCTGAGTGCAGACCACCTGTTTGTACTCTGTTCAACCGGGTGCCACCGAAATTTGCTTCTAAAAATTTCTTCAGCCTGAGCCCACACAACGTGGCCACGTTCATTACTATGAGGAGTCATACTCTTGACGGCCTTCAGTGTTCCTGCAGAGTGCTCTCCACATAGGAATGAATAGGGTCACAACAGGCATGTGCAGGCTGAAGACATTTTCAGAAGCAAATGGGCACATGGGGCCACGTAAAGAACATTGATGGTTCAAGGATGAAGGCGAGTATCTGACCATGTGAACTGTACTTGGTGGGGGTGGCTGCATTCATTAAAGGACAACTTGTACCAAATGTACAGTTGTCCTTTAAATAAATAGCTACTTAAATATTTCTAGGGCTTATTGTACAACATAACATTGAATATTATCATAGATCAACCATCTTTTAAAACACTGTGCTGGCCGGGAAAGTTACATGGTTAAAGAAGTCAATGAGCCAATCAGTATGGGAAAAGTTAGTGGAAAACCGACAGGAGAATCAGAAGGCACCCACGGACCCCAAATGCTAAGCACTGCTATGCCACAAGTAAGTGTTAATGAGAAGCAGTCTCCTATAGTGAGAGCAGCTGTAAGAAACCAGCAAGTCATGCTACTAACCTCTGGTGATGGCGCTATTGCAAATCACACAGACTCTTGCTTCTTTTTCCAAGTACTGCAATTTACACTTCTGACTGCAACAGACAGAACAAAAAACCTAGAAAAGCAAAACCGGGAATATAAACAACTTACTGTAAAAGAGAATATATGAGACTTCAGAAGGCAAATACAATAGGTGCCTTTAAAGCCTGATTGAACCTCCAGTTTAAATCAACTAAATGCATTCCAGGTGCATCAAAACAAAAGGTGTTCAATGTTCTGTCTAGAAAGCAGCCACAGCCTGAGTAGAAAAGCCTGCCACTGTCAGCTTTCTGCAGAGAAGGACTTTTGGAGTAGTCTCTTTGCAGAGGTACGGCACGTCCCCGGCTTCCCTGATTGCAGAGCAATAGGTCTGACTCAGCTTGGTCTGTGTTGGATTTTTGCAGATATCTCACTGTCCACACAGAAAGCAAGGGTCCTTCTCCGCAGCATGCTGGCCGGGACAGGCTTTGTTTACTCAGGCCGGGGCTGCTGCTAAAGAAAAATACTATTGTACGATTTAGGGAGGCACCGAAATTTCTGCCGAAAATGGTACTTTGCCGAAAGTTTAATTTTAGGGGGCCTGGAGGGGAGGAGAGCGCCGTCAGCGGCGGTGTCACAGTTGGCCGAGCTCTCCTCTCAGAGAGTGGTGCGGGGAGACACAGCTGTCACAGGAGTCTGAGCCGGTGGTGCAGGGGAGGAGTCAGCGGTGTCACAGGAGACCAAGCTCTCCTCCCGCACCGCCCGCTCAGCCTCTTGAGTCAGGATGGTTGCAAGCGATCAGTACCGATTGCCGAGTGCTTGTAAATAAATGAAGACATAGAGTATGTTTACTGTGTTCCCAATTATGAATGAACAGGAAGCGTTCTTACTCATACAATATCCAACATTTATGAATGGACAGGAGCATGCACTATAGAGGATTCCGGTTCATTTATAACTGGGGCTGCAGAAAAAGAGATTGAGGACTCTGTGTTCTCAATCTCTTTTTCTATTTCGAAACAGAAATATCAGGGGTCTGTTTAGACCCGATATTTCCCCAGAGCCCCCGACAGTAAAAGTAAAAAATAAATAAATACAATTAAAATATAAAAAAATTATTTAAAAACGGTTAGAACAAAATTATTTTTGGTTTCAGCCTGACAAAATTTTTATTTTCGGTTTCAGTCTGAAAATTCCATTTCGGTGCACCTCTGGTTTGATTCACTGATATTTGTAATCAACTAAACCAGCTTAAAGAAGGATTAAAGAGAAATGTACCCAGATAAGAAGCAATCTCTTCTCTGGTGCTGAGATATAAGCTGAACACCAAGCAAAATGGCTAATATGCAACTGAAACACACATATGAACTTTTGTTAAAATGCCAAAGGATTTTTAAATCTGGTAAATAGGTCTTGTGATCCAGCATGATGCAGGTGGAGCTCACAACAACAGCATACAAACAGCCTTCATCAAAAGCGCTCACATTTACCCTTTTATTGCACCCAAATCCTCCACGGTGGGCTGACACTTGGAATAGTGACTTTGAAGTAATCAGCTTCCTCTATGTAAAACTTTGGCCTTTCATTTAAAAACATGTGTGCTGCAGCACTAAATTATAAGTGCATCTGGATTGTTCTCTCCTGCCAGTGAAGTCCTCCTAATGCAACTTCCTGTGATAAGGTGGCAACAATGCTGCACTGCCACTGAATTCAGATAAGTGTTCTCATTGTCATGTAGGCTGTGTCGGCTTCTTGATGAACAGTGCGGCTGTTGGCACCCTTTCAGCTGTCAACCCTCGATCAGCTGATTGAAGGAGCCGCCTCCGTTCGGGTACACTGACGGCGGCCGTCAGAATACAATGAAAACACCTGGAGATTCCTCGATGAGCATTCATAAGCATTGATAGAGAAATCTGTTCTATTTCCTACCTTCAGCCCACAGGCTGAACAAAGAAAATATTACAGTGAATGGCCAGCTTTTTAATACAGTGGGATGAGAAGATGTTGTAGGGGATGTGACTATTGCCATCGTCACTGCTGATTCACAAGCCTGTCATTCTGCACCTGGTCACATCTAGTCCTGCCCACTGCTTTCTGGGTTGACTGAAACTGTGCCATTGTGAGCTGCATAAAGGAGGATTTGGCAGAAAGTGTAGGTAAAGTAAAAATGTTTGTTTACTTTATGAGGCTTGTGCACCACATACTGAAGTACCTGGATTTGGGTCTTTAGAAGTACTTCAAAAAAGCTAAAAGGACTTAGATTATACATTCTAGGAGTCCTCTCCTGCTGAGCCCACATGTGCAGATGGGATCTGCTGTCAGCTTGACAGCCAAAGTCTTGGTCTGTATATCAGAGCTGCTATTACTGGATACTTTAGCACTGAGTGGTAAAAACAGCAATGTCTCCACAGTGTATGTTATAGTAGATGTAAACTGTAAATGAAGGAACTTTAGTTTGCTAAAGCTCTGTGAGGGGAATTTATCATAACTGAGGAAACAAAATCTGAAACAGCTGTGCATGGCAACCAATCAGCTTCTCTCTTTAGTCTGTTCAGCTTAGATTTGAAAATGAAAGAAAGAAGCTGATTGCTGTGCACAGCTGCTGTAGATTTTGTCTGCTCCAGTTCCGATAAATTCCCCTCTGTGTATGTTACACAACTGACATTATATTTGTATGAAACACTTGTTTTCACCTTTTTGTTTCATACATTTCAGCACTGGGGATCTCCAGTAGCCTCTTTGCAGTCACTTCCTGTCTACAACCAAGCAGTCCAAAAATTGTTTCATGCCATTACTTTACAGTGATTTTAGTATCCATTAAAAGCCTGTGTGATAGGGTGACAATACAGAAGCACGATAGGGAGACAGTTACAGAGCATTGTCACCCTATAACATGGACTGCCTGAACAAGACAAGCAAGTGTTCTTTTAAAGAAAGCTACAGATTTAAAAATACTGAAAAGTACCATAACAAAATGTGAAGTAATGTGATGTTTATTGAAAGAAGAATTTCGGGGGGAAATTGTATTAACCCTTGCAGTTTGGCTACTCCAGCACTACCAGCGTTAACTGCTCATTTGTGTATAGGTGCTAAAAAAAATTGGAGTTATACTCACCCAATCATTGGAGCTTACTTGTTCATACACCGGTCCCTAGAACCATTCTACCCCCCTCTGCAGTGGTCTAAGAATCCTTGTGTTAACATGTCCTATACAAGTGTATAGACGTGAGGACGCTGAGAAACATTCCACCTGTGCTGCAAAAGGAGGAGGCACACTTCAGTGACTGGAGAAGCATGGAGTTGGCTCCACAGTTCAGGTGAGAATATCTTTTTTTTTTAGCACCTAGACAAAAATGAGCAGTTAACCCTTGCAGTGGGGGGTAGCCCCACTACAAGGGTTAATACAATGTAATGCTTATAAGAGATTTTAGTGATCGTGTTTAGATCTACCATACATTTCCTTTTATTACCTTTTTGATAAAAAGAATAACAACATTTCTGACATGAGTTGTAAGTACCTTTAAGTTTGCATTGTACAAAGTAATACAATAAAACAAGGCCATCTTACCTTTCCACAAGCTCTACAATGATGTCTCCTCTTTGTGAACGTGAACTTAATGCTGCAATTCATACAGTTAGGAGCCTCGGAGTCAGGGATCCAGGTTGGCTGTCTGTGGCCGGGAGCCGGATTTTCTCCTGTTCCCTCCTCAGGTTTCCCGGGCACCTCCACACTCATCTCAGGGCTCTCATCAGACTCCACATTCATTGTTTTTTTCAGAATGCTGTTACTGGGAATTGGTGAAACAATATCAGAAGGCGAGTCGTAGGGACTGGCTTCTTCAGCTGTTCGTTCAGCCAGATTTCCTTCTACATCCCTGTTGTGGAGTTTTCCTGGCCGGCTTAAATTCAGAGAATTTGGTGGATGATGAAACAACTGCTTGGGCCTTGCACCTCCGATGGGTGAAGGCACGCTAGCACCTGGAAGAGCTCCTTCCTCCAGAGCTGGGTGTAATGAAGCAGCGTTATTATTAGTGACATCCACAGTTCTGCAGACTGTGCTGTCCTCAGTCTCATTTTGGTCTATCTTCAAAGACTGCAATTCATCACTTAAAGCTTCAGTTCTAGGCCCACTTGAAATTGCGTCAGCACAATCATAGGCTGGGAAAGTTCCCACAGCACTTTCATTACTTAGATGTAAACCTTCCTCACTAAGAAAAGCATCAAGTTCAGCATCTGTTATATATGTGTCACCTAACAATAGGTCATTAGGATCAGTTAGCAAACCGTGACTCATAAAATCTGATAATACCGCGTCTCCAAATTCACTCTTGTGAACTGGATCAGGGCCCGGCTTAGGTGCAATGCTGGATTTTTCTACTGCAGGTAATTCAGGTTGCTGCGACAAAACTTCCTCCGGTACAAGCTCTTCATAGGGTACAGGAGGCCCTTTGGCTACAGGTGACATATGTGACTTATCTTCATCACTTATCTCAAAGCTCGCCGTTGATACACTCATGGATTCATCTTCCAAATTTTGGGCTGCTAACACTTTATCCTTGTGTTCATCAAGCAGCTCACTTTTGCCTTTTATCATAGAGTCTACTATAACAGAGCTAGAAGAGTCCATGGGCTTTTCTCCACTACAGACAGATAAGGCTGACGTAACAGACATGTCATCATTGCATTCTGAGGTCATCATGCTTTTGGCTATAGATGGCCCTGAGGCTGAACATTCGTTGTAATCATCTAAAGCGCTAGAATTTACAACATGCTGGCTTGGGGTCATTGTGACTTCCTGGCTTGCTACTTGAGGAAATTCCATGGTATTCAGAGCATACACCACATCTACATGATGCTCTTTTGACACAACATTAATTTGATCTTCGGGTAATGCCTCATAGGACAGATCATCACTTACATATCCATCTGTGCTTGAAGAACTTGAGCTACTACTGGAGTCACTAGTGGACGCAGTATCAGAGGGTTCTCTCGCCTCATCCACGATGGGGGTTAGACCTGAGTGAACAGGAAGAGTAGTGCTGCTTGCTTTGGCACTAATATCAAGAAGATTGGCTTCACTCAGTGGTAGCCAGTTAGAATTAATAGGAACAAGATCTCCAACATCTGCATCTTCATTTTGTAATAGAGTGGAGGGATTTGAAGGTGAAATAGCAAAAAAACTTGGGTCAGAAAGCAACTCAAGGTCAGAAACAAGATTTCCACTAGACTGGGTGGAATCTGGGATCAATGACTCACTGCTACTTGCTGCATGAAGTAAACTGCCCGTGTCACTAATGAGATCACATATAGGAACACTACTCCTCCCAGTATTTGACTCATCTTCTATGGATGTTCCTCCATCCACACAGGATAAGAGATCTGGGCCTGTTACACTTTTGTCACTGCATGAGACAGGAGCCCCTGGCTTTAACTCCAAAATATTTTCCTCTGGGCATTCAGATAGAGAGAGTGGAGGACCACTATCACATGGCTCCTTCCCAGGACTTGGGTAATCTGGTTGCAGGTAGAAGTCATGCTGGTCTGGGTTAAAGGGCTCCTCACGTGGCTGGTAGTTTTCCAGTTCATCTGGGGAAAAATAAAAAGAGATTAAATTCATATCTAAAAAATGTGCCATATTTCTAAACTTCTAGAAAATCTTGAAAACCTGTGTCACATTGTGCAATACACATTCACTCATAAAGATAAATTCCTATGATTTATTAAAGGCCAGATATGGTTTCCTAACCCAAGCAGTAGGGCTGCAACAACTAAATCGATTATTGAAAAAGTTGTCAACGTTTTCAATCATCGATTAATCGGCTTCCGATTGGTTGGCCCTCATCACGGCTCCACACACGCTGCGCGCCACACCTCCTCCCTGCCTCACGCTCGCCGCTGCCAGACCCTCCCGACCGCATCCACACGCCGCACCTCCTACCCGCCTCACGCTCACCGCCCACCCACAATCGACACAGGGACGCGGGGAGAAGAAGTAAGGAGAAGCAGGTGTGGGGGGATGACAGTCGCCGATACACAGGCCCGATCTCAGAAGCAAGTTGCTGGAAGACTGCTCACGTAAGCCTGCACTTTCCCCCCCACATAGTGCTCTATAATGTATTGCAGGGATTTGTATTCCTCTATAGCTGATGGTACATTGTGCTGTATATTATACAGAGCAATGTACCATCAGCTACAGAGGAATACAAATCCCAGCAATACTTTATACATTGTGTGTATAATGTATTGCTGGGATTTGTTGTATTCCTATATAGCTGGTGGTATTCTGCATTGTGCTGTATAGAGGACTACAAATCCCAGCAATACATTATACAGCGCAATACCACCAGCTATAGAGGAGTACAACAAACCCCAGCAATAATACATTATACAGTGGTGCAATGCCGAATACCACTTGCTATAGAGGACTACAAAACCCAGCAATAGTACATTATACAGCGCAATGCAGAATACCACCAGCTATAGAGGACTACAAAACCCAGAAATAGTACATTATATAGCGCAATGCAGAATACCACTAGCTATAATGTACTATTGCTGGGATTTGTTGTATTCCTCTATAGCTGGTGCTATTTTGTATTGCGCTGTATAATGTACTATTGCTGGGATTTGTAGTCCTCTATAGCCGGCGCCATTCATTGCTGTATAATTTTACACATTCCATTTCACTATATTGCACACCACACTTTTTTCTTTTCTTTTATACTTCCACTGCTCAAAGCTTGCTCCTGTGATGGACTACAATCTCAAAACAAACTAGTAGTCCATCACTGGAGTCATTTTTTAAAATGTATTTTATTTTTATCCGATTAATCGAACATAATAATCGACTAACTAATAAATTTTGAATATAATCGTTAGCTGCAGCTCTACCAAGCAGCATGTTAAACTTTCCCTTACCGTCTAAGAAAATCAATAAATGCTGAGAACTCATCTAATAAGTGCAAGCTGTGCCCTCATCATATGTATTGCATTCAAATACCTCAGTACAGAAAAGGTTATTTTGGAACTCCAAAATAACAGCTAAATTCATGGTTCAAACCCCTGCAACATGTATTATTTTCCTTGCCAAAGGATTTGTACACGTATGTAGTCTGGTGATACGGTCATCACTATAATCAGATCACTCAGCTACTTCCTGGTTTAAAAGAGACCCTGTCTCTACGTTATTTACTATAGGTTGAACACATGAAGTAAAAGTAGGCATTTAGCACTTATTGTTACTGTTTTGTATCAGTCTGTTCTTGAACTTTCCAGAAATGTTTTCTATTATGAGCTACCTCCATCACTTGAACGCTGGCAGTCACATGAGTGGATTGTTTACAATTGTATTATACAGAGCGGGCACAAGGTAGATGGAAGCCTTGGCAGGTCCCCAAACACCGTCTTGCGCGTGACTTCCCATTCAGCTCCTTCAGCCCTGGTGAGGTCAGGATAGAGGGTGAGGGTGGTGGGTTGAAGTGTAGAAGGTAGCTCAGAATTGAAATAGAGATTTAAAAAACAGGGGGGTAAAGCAAGTTATAAATACCTGCATGTGTTCAACCTACAGTGTGCAATGTGATGACAGGGGCTCTTTACTGGGCCAGCTACCAGCTCATTAGAGAGGAATCATCCTGATTCACTGGCCAATTCAGAGGAATGGAGGCGATATAGATGGCTGAATGGTTGAACCAGGCAAATGAAAAGAAAAGCATATGTATATCAGCTGTGTACGTAGTCTGGATCAGAAACTACTAGTGATAAGCAAACCAGACTGGGTTCGCTTTGCTTGGACATTCACCAAACCAGCCAGAAACCCGGGTTTAGCAAAAGTTCAAGTGAACCAAACCCAGGGCCGCCTGTGTCCTAGCAACCAATCACGCTGTGCAACCTGCACAGCACCATTGGTTGCTAGGATGCTAACAGTTGGGCTGCACAGCAACATTAGCTCCTAGGATACAGGTGGGCGCATCATAACAACCAGTGACACTATGGGGAGGCCTGTGTCCTAGCCCACTGTGTGACCTGATGAAGGGACCGCAGCACACAAGGAGGGACACAGCCAAAAATTCTGTGTATAACCTCTTTACATCAGCTCTAGCTTACTCGTTACTTCACACACCTGTACTCTGTTCAAAATCATCAAGCAGTTTATCCAGATCTATGACTGCAGCTTGAAAGTAATTATCCATCTTCGAAAAGATACTTATTGTATTATCCGATCCTAAAAGAAAAAGAAAAGATGAAACACTTTGTAACAGAATAACTTCGCAACAATAGATCTAAATGTAATAGTGTCATTTTGGCCACAGAAGTAAGTGAAGTGTGGGACATTATTTGTGGAGAGCAGGAAAGAGTGTTGGAAATTCTGAGCCACAAACCCATCACTGATCAACCTGTATGTCTGTGAAGATTCTCATTCATCCAGGTCAGGGTATATCTGTAAAAAAAATAAGTCAAGGCAATTGGACTGGCTGTATTTTTTCTGGAGGACATTTTGCAGGTCATTTGACTAGCTTTCTCAATTCTGAATTGAGAAAGCTAGTTGGGTGACCAGCGAAACGTCTTCAAGAAAATAAAAATACAGCAAGCCCAGTTGCCTCGATTTATTTTTTTACAGATTGACCAACCTGTACCCAACAAAAGATATTGATCTTTTTAATGTGTCATACAAGCTGTTGACTGAGAAAGTCAAGGCAGCTTTGATTAATCATAAACTAAATGGTTTAGCTGTAGGTTTAACCAACCCCCCTCTAGATAACTAACAGAGAAATTCTGTAGAATGTAACTTTTCATGCTATCTCCATTAACAGTGTATTGGCAGTGGTGCGGTGTGAACCTCATTGGCCTAGCTATACAATGTGTGTAGAGCTGCAGCTAACGATTATTTTCAAAATCGCCTAAATGTGTGAATGCTTTTTTTAAATCAGCCCCATAGGCTCATTCATAGGCTGTTTTACAATAATTAGCCAAACGCTGAACATAGGAAGTCTAAAATGTTGTCTTACGCTGCTAGAAAAATTATGAGATGTGGCTCATGTTTTATGGACATGCAACTTGTTTTGAAGGGCATTAACCTGTGTGCCAGATCAGTCTGAAATAATCATTGAAAATCAGTGAACAACACAGAATAAAAAAATAACTGACCACACAAAGAAGAGCAATCAATGATCGTGTGCCGACTTACCAGCATGCTCAGTGACTTTACTAATCAATGATGACAATAAAACGGTAGTTTTTGTGGGATTAGCAGTAATGCCAACTGCAACAACCCTTCAATTCTTATTTTAATGGCGTCAGATCATCGCAGGTTTCTGTTCAATGTACTGGTTCTGTTGGATGAGCCATTACCATGATAATTCTTTATGAGCCACACTTATAGAAAAGAACAGTTGTATTCTGAAGCAGCCCTTCTCTCAGAAAAACGACATTGCCTCATTGTATTCCTTCCCCCTCCGCAGTATGAAAACACAGACTTTTGTTTCTATATGTGTACCTTACCTGATGTGGCACGGGATGGTTTGTTCACTGGAAGAGCGGCAGAGGACAAGAGGTCAAAGCTGGACTCACTGGGCTTGTGAGTAGGGATGAACTTTAGGTTCGGGTCAACCAGTAAATTCATCCGAAACCAAACTGTTTGTGTTTCACCCAATGAAACAGAATTTGGCCTGTTCACCCATCTGCCAACCCCACATCTGTGTCCAAGCAACCAGTAATGCTATGTGGCCCGTGGTCGAGTGGTGGACACTCAGCAGGATATGTGGGGGGCTTTCAGAATCTGTGGTGGGTTTTGCAGGATCCATAGGGGGCTCTGCAGCCTGCTAAGACCCCCTGAGATCCGGCAGATTGCAGGGTCTCTGCAGGATCCGTAGGGGGCTCTGCCCACCATAGACCTCACCACAGATCCTGCACAGCCCCCCTGAGACCACAGCTTTCCTGCTACGCTAATAGTGGAACATGTCAAAAGCTGGACACAGCGTGTGCACTGTATCCAGCAACTGACAGGTTACGAAAAAGTATTAAAGAGGAAGGGGTGGGGGAAATATAGTGGGGGACGTCTGAGATTTGCCTTGCCTAGGGGAGCCCCAAACCAGAATACACCACTGACAACAGCCTGTACAATGATAAAGCAGTTAGTCTTCCATACAGAAGTGATGACATGGGTGATATTGTGAGTGCAGTGATCAGATGACACAGATCGGTGTACCAGCACAGGACATGCCGCAGCTCCTCGCTCTTGCGGCTTCTAATATACAAACGTGTTGTCATGATTTACGGTATTATGTGATGTGTACTGCACGGAAGGTCATTGGTCTATGGACAGACACAGGAAGGCAGCTCTGGCCCCTAATTGGCTGCCTGCTCCCCCAGCAGCGTAATGCTCAGATACAATGCGAGCCCCGCTCACCTCCGGCGTTACCCCGGGCTCATCCTGTGTTGTCCTCCTGGTGTCTGCGGTTCCCCCCTCTCTCAGGATCCTTTCACCCCTGACGTGACGTCTCTCCTCCCTGTCACGTGCCAGAGTAAAACCGATGTTGAGTCACATGGGAAGGGTGGGCGTTCTTTTCGGCTCAGGTGACCCGGAGAAGTGTCATGTGGTGGGGAGCAAAACCGCTGGACGCCATGTTTGTTGTGGGCGAGATTAATACGTACGACTTTACGCATTTGCTTGGCAAAGTTGTGGATGTGCTCCCGTCATCAGTGGCCAGTGTAACATTCTAGTTATTCAACTACCCTCCATTTGGAATTATTAAATTGGTTGGGGCTTTTAAGGTATCCCACATCACTCAAAACCAGACAATTATAAAAGGAATACAAATACAATAATTATTGTTACATGAACATAAAACTGCACATAATAAAATCCAGTTTAAACCATCCCTTGACAGAAGCAAAGCATACTCCAATGAGATCTTCCATTATATCATCATCATTATTATTATACGTGATTTATATAGCTCCAACAGTTTGCGCAGCGCTTTACAATCGAGGGAAGACATAATTACAATACAATTCAAGACAAGATGGTAAGGAGAGCCCTGCCCCTGAGGGCTTACAATCTATATCATACAACAGAGGCTTAGGTAAGTTCAAAATGTCACATCTGTATTTCATATATATATGTAGGGTTGCCACCTTTTCTTCAAGCTAAACCCAAACGCTCTAGCGTCGCGCAAAAAATTGTTTTGATGGGAGAGCGAGCAGAGACAGCCCAGAGAGAGAGAGCGATTTAACGGAGGTTTTCTCAGTGACTACCAATGTAACAGGTATATACACTGACCAGCAATGTTATAGAGGTATATACACTGACCAGCAATGTAACTGAGGTACATACACTGACCAGCAATGTAACTGAGGTACATACACTGACCAGCAATGTAACAGGTATATACACTGACCAGCAATGTAACTGAGTACTGACCAGCAATGTAACTGAGGTATATACACTGACCAGCAATGTAAGTGAGGTACATACACTGACCAGCAATGTAACAGAGGTATATACACTGACCAGCAATGTAACTGACTACTGACCAGCAATGTAACTGAGGTATATACACTGACCAGCAATGTAACAGAGGTATATACACTGACCAGCAATGTAAAGGAGGTATTCTCACTGACCAGCAATGTAACGGAGGTATTCACACTGACCAGCAATGTAACGGAGGTATTCACACTGACCAGCAATGTAAAGGAGGTACAGTATAAACACTGACCAGAAATGTAACAGAGATATTTACACTGACCAGCAATGTAACAGAGGTATATACACTGACCAGAAATGTAACGGAGGTATTCACACACTGACCAGCAATGTAATGGAGGTATTCACACTGACCAGCAATGTAATGGAGGTATTCACACTGACCAGCAATGTAACGGAAGGTACATACACTGACCAGCAATGTAACTGAGGTACATACACTGACCAGCAATGTAACAGGTATATACACTGACCAGCAATGTAACTGAGTACTGACCAGCAATGTAACTGAGGTATATACACTGACCAGCAATGTAAGTGAGGTACATACACTGACCAGCAATGTAACAGAGGTATATACACTGACAAGCAATGTAACTGACTACTGACCAGCAATGTAACTGAGGTATATACACTGACCAGCAATGTAACAGAGGTATATACACTGACCAGCAATGTAAAGGAGGTATTCTCACTGACCAGCAATGTAACGGAGGTATTCACACTGACCAGCAATGTAACGGAGGTATTCACACTGACCAGCAATGTAAAGGAGGTACAGTATAAACACTGACCAGAAATGTAACAGAGATATTTACACTGACCAGCAATGTAACAGAGGTATATACACTGACCAGAAATGTAACGGAGGTATTCACACACTGACCAGCAATGTAATGGAGGTATTCACACTGACCAGCAATGTAATGGAGGTATTCACACTGACCAGCAATGTAACGGAGGTATATACACTGACCAGAAATGTAACGTAGGTATATACACTGACCAGAAATGTAACGGAGGTATATACACTGACCAGCAATGTAACGGAGCTATATACACTGACCAGAAATGTAACGGAGGTATTCACACTGACCAGCAATGTAACAGAGGTATTCATACTGACCAGCAATATAACGGAGGTATTCCTACTGACCAGCAATGTAATGGAGGTATATACACTGACCAGAAATGTAACAGAGGTATTCACACTGACCAGCAATGTAACGGAGGTATTCACACTGACCAGCAATGTAACGGAGGTATTCACACTGACCAGCAATGTAACGGAGGTATTCACACTGACCAGCAATGTAACGGAGGTATTCACACTGACCAGCAATGTAACGGAGGTATTCACACTGACCAGCAATGTAACGGAGGTATTCACACTGACCAGCAATGTAACGGAGGTATTCACACTGACCAGCAATGTAACGGAGGTATTCACACTGACCAGCAATGTAACGGAGGTATTCACACTGACCAGCAATGTAACGGAGGTATTCACACTGACCAGCAATGTAACGGAGGTATTCACACTGACCAGCAATGTAATGGAGGTATACACACTGACCAGCAATGTAACGGAGGTATATACACTGACCAGAAATGTAACGTAGGTATATACACTGACCAGAAATGTAACGGAGGTATATACACTGACCAGAAATGTAACGGAGGTATTCACACTGACCAGCAATGTAACAGAGGTATATACACTGACCAGCAATGTAACGGAGCTATATACACTGACCAGAAATGTAACGGAGGTATTCACACTGACCAGCAATGTAACAGAGGTATTCATACTGACCAGCAATATAACGGAGGTATTCCTACTGACCAGCAATGTAATGGAGGTATATACACTGACCAGAAATGTAACAGAGGTATTCACACTGACCAGCAATGTAACGGAGGTATTCACACTGACCAGCAATGTAACGGAGGTATTCACACTGACCAGCAATGTAACGGAGGTATTCACACTGACCAGCAATGTAACGGAGGTATTCACATTGACCAGCAATGTAACGGAGGTATTCACACTGACCAGCAATGTAACGGAGGTATTCACACTGACCAGCAATGTAACGGAGGTATTCACACTGACCAGCAATGTAACGGAGGTATTCACATTGACCAGCAATGTAACGGAGGTATTCATACTGACCAGCAATTACCTTGAAATTATTGAGATTTCTAAATTAGCATAGAGGCAATATTTTCTGGATTAGTATCTGGATTAGTAGATTTGTTTCACTTTTTTTTCCTGCAATGCCTCTTGAAAGTAAATATAAAACAAATCCCAACTCCCAAATTTTATATCTAAAAATGGTCCTTTCCAGATATTTTAGGGCTGCAAAAAGGCATGAGTGAGCTATACAGTATGTCTGTTAGCCACACACACTGACAGATAAAGGTGATACAAGAAGAAGAACAGCTGAAAAACCTTTCCTGCGCCAAGACACTGCCAGAATGCCGGACTGTACCACCTTCTACAATGGGGGGGGGGGGGGGAATAAAAATTTTCGTTACAC
>NW_017307090.1:693191-699150 GCF_000935625.1 Nanorana parkeri
GGGGGGAATGCAGAATTTGCATATACATTAACCATAATACTTGCATATGAGTGGTGGCTTATTCATATGTAGATAGCGTCACCCATTCATTCATATGTAAAATCACAGTCAAGTCCGTTTTCAATGGGGGGCCAGTAGCACTAATCTTAATTTTGGTTGCCCCTGTCTGCCTGACATCTTGTGCCCAGGTCTCAGCTGCCATGACACCTGGACATAGCACTCAAAACCGGCACTGTACGGGTGAATCCCTGACAGGTGGCAACCCTACGTAGATGATCACAAGTGAATCGAAGTCTCAAATTCTCTACGCGTTTCACTCCCAAGTAAAATGTAAAAGGAAGCTTCTTCAGGAATGCGTCGCTCTACAATGATAGACATATACATATGAACATAAGTCCAGAAATACATGTTTTTACATTCAGTGATTTCCAAGAAATAATGCCATTACGTTACAGTCTATGGTCACTCATTACCTTGCCAACTCGCATGGCTGGGGAGCCTGGGAGGGACGCACTAGCTTAGAATCAGAGGCAAAACGCCACCCGGATTAAACTTATCTAAGGCCCCCGTTCACATATAGCGACATACCTTTTGCAGCGGATCCGCACGGCCGGGATAGCGCGACTTTCGGGGCGACGTTCCAGCGACGATCCAGCGACGGTAGCGCGACCTTCCCCGTCGGGCTCCATAGAAAAAAAGTAAAATCGCGCAAAATCCGCCGAAAAAAGGGTCCGGTAGAAGCGACTTGCGACCGCGACGAGCGACGCGCGACATGGAGTTAAGACAGCTCCATTGAATAACATTGGCCGGCGACTTCTCGCGATATCGCGCGGCAAAAATGCGCGATATCGCGGCGGAAATCGCGCGACAATTCGCTATATGTGAACGGGGCCTAAAGGAGTACGTCTCAACAAAGTATACACTTCAAATGTATGCACATTGTTTCTAGGTCTGTGACTTATTACTGATGTCAGAGAGAACCATACCAGCAGTATCAGGAGTCAGCACTGACGGCCTTTATATGACTTTAATGGCAGGCTTCCTTTTAAGAAACACTCGTTTTCATCTAGAGATTAAAAAAACAAAATCATACTCACCGGAAACTTGGATCAGCGCATCCTCCAGTCTCTCTCTTTTCCTCCGCTGCAGCGATAGTATGTCCCTCCTAGTCCTCACACCCTATACACAGTGCATAGAACGTGATGGCTCAGGTACCTTAGACTGCTGCAGTGGAGGGGGAGAGACGCTGGAAGGCCTGGTCGAGGATCAGGTGAGTATAACAGTCTTATTTTAGGCCCTAGATGAAGACAAGCAGTTAACCCTTGCAGTGGGAGGTAGCCTCGCTGCAAGGGTTAATAAAAAAAATTTCCTGGAGTGTTTCTTTAAACAGGAACTGACCTCTGGAAGATGTACCCTGAAAAGACAATCAAAAGGGCAAAAGTTACCAGTATTGCCTCTGGGCTCTGCGCTGCTGGCCTTTCCTCCATGTCTGACTTACAACGCCTTGTTCTGCACTGGGTCTCTGCGTGGAGGTGGCCATCTTGGTATAGGACTGGTATCTGGTAACTGGCAGGAGAAGTTTAGGAAGCACAGGACAACAGAATAAATGAAGCAGGGAGATTCTTGCACTGCAGGTCCTCAGGTACAGATTGTCCCTCCAGCAAGCAGCCCAGTAGAGACATCACCACATCAAGAGTCTCAGTCACAGGCGTCAGTGCCTCTCACACGAGAGATATACAACAATTATGCTGTAGGTCCAGAACTGTGCAGACAACTTTACATGACAGGATGCACACTGCTATTTTGACGATGGAATTCATGACAAATGGTAGGGTAGTACACAGGCACAATTAACATTTCTAGATGTTCCCTACAACAGCAAATATTCACTTTCTGAGTTTAGAGCAGTGACTGGCCTGAGGGGATAGATTTTTTGTCAGGAATATACTCTCTGTCTTTGTCCCCGTTAGGGTTAGATTCCCTGCAGGGGCAGACTGACAACACATGGGGCCCCCGGGCAATACAAGATTATGGGGCCCCCTTGTGCTCCGCCCCTATACAAGTCCCTCCCACACGCCCCACCTGCATAGACATTCTTGTGTCACAGACATTTTTTCTCCACATTATTTTTCAAATAGTGGGCCAATTCACTAAGAGATGAATTGCCGGGGAACTGGTGGAAGAATTTCAAAATCTAGACCAATATAGGCAATTTGAAAGTGAGCTAAATGGCAGAATGCATGGCAGACCTCAGACCGGAACCAATACACGTCACACTTCAGACCAGAACCAATACGTGGCAGAACTCGGGCAGGAAACCAATACACGGCAGATTGGGCAGTTAGAATGACACATACACAGCGACATCTCTGGGATCAGCCATCACACACAGTCTGATCCCTGTGGGATGTCATCCACACACACGCGTTAATGGGCAGCTCCTTCCATGCCAGCACACGTGCTCTCCTTTAGCAGGTGGGTGCAGCTGTGTTAAAGCGGCGACAGTAGTGTCTGTTGGACCCGGGAGGCGGGGGACAATGCCCCTGCCACTTTAACACAGCCACATCTACTAGTTTGGATGGCTACTAGAGATAGCGCGCACAGATGCCTTTCCTTTAGTGGCGACTCTAGGAACAATATATGGGGGGCACATAAGATACTACAGTCAAATCTGGGGGGGGCACTAATAATTTTCATTGCATGTTGCAACCGCTGGAAGCAGAGAGCTGATTTAATTGCGGATGGCATCTGCGCCCCGCGGTTGTGACATGTAGTCCAACGCCGACCACAATCCTGAATACCGCAACCGTCGGGCACCGATGCCATCCACAATTAAATCAGCTACCGGCGCCCGGTAGGGGAGGAATACAGCATGTGCTTACTGGCAACTTTTAGCAAAGGGGAAAGTACAACCCAGAGGCCCATGATGCAGCACCTTGGCCCCCCTCCCGCGCTGCCTCTTCCCCCGCCTCTGTCTGCCACTTTTGCCATCCATGTAACGGCCGGGTGATGTGAGGAGTCACTAGTAAGTCCGTGAAAGGGGTGACTGGCTGGGGCATGGTGCTCTCCTCCCACTGGGCTCCCTACCTGGTTCGAGCCTTACTCCGCTCCATATCCAGTACTTAGGCACTCTCACCCACTGTAGACCACCGCTGGCTGTCCATGCTTCTGGGCTGTGAGCTGTCAGAGGTTAGTGGGAGGGGCCGGACAGTGTCAAAGTCAGTGTTCTATAACTTTTCTCGATCCTATAAATTTTCTCGACTGTGTCACTTCCAGTGGGGCCGAGTCATCCGAATCAGCTGTTTTCATGACCCCCTTTCCATATGACATGCGCACCTGGAATAGACGTGGCAGAGAAATTTATCGGTTGAGGAAAATTAAAGCACACTGGTAGTGTAGGGATGCCTCGTCAGTACTGTGTGCGTGTACGACTGCTGCGACCCTGGTAGTTCTGCCACTAACTCCAAGCTGTAGAGGGACTACAAATCTCAGCACAACAACAATGTAGAATAATACCACAAGCTATAGAGGACTATAAATCTCAGAAATACATTGTACAGCAATGAAGAATACCACCAGCTATAGAGGACTATAAATCTCAGAAATACATTGTACAGCAATGCAGAATACCACCAGCTATAGAGGAATACATTGTACATACATTGAGGGGAATTTATCAAAACCGGAGCAGACAAAATCTGGAGCAGCTGTGCATGGCAACCAATCAGCTTCTCTCTGTCATTTTCAAACCTTAACTAAACAAACTAAAGAGAGAAGCTGATTGGTTACCATAGGCAAAGGCTCCAGATTTTGCCTGCTCCAGTTTTGATAAATTACCCCCAGTGTATAATGTATTGCTAGGATTTGTCATGCTCTATAGCTGATGGTACATTGCTGTGTATAATATACAGCACAATGTACCATCAGCTATAGAGGACGACAAATCCCACTATCCCAGCAATACATTATAGAGCACCATGTGGGGGGAAGTGCAGGCTTACATGAGCAGTCTTCCAGCAACTTGCTTCTGAGATCGGGTCTGTCGGCAGCTGTCATCCCCCCACGCCTGCTCCTCCTTACTTCTTCTTCTCCCCACGACGATCGTGGATGTGGGCGGGCAGTGAGCCTGAGGCTGGGAGGAGGTGCGGCGTGTGGAGTGTGGATGCGGGCGGGTCTGGCAGCAGCGAGTGTGAGGCGGGGAGAAGGGGCGGCGTGTGGATGCGGGCGGGCAGGTCTGGCAACGGTGAGCGTGAGGCGTGGAGGAGGTATGGCGTGTGTGGAGCCGTGAACATGGCCAACTAATGAAAGCCGATTAATCGATGATTGAAAACGTTGACAACTCTTTTTTTTTTTAACAATATATTTTTATTAAGTATAAAGAGCAGGTGCATACAGAGTCCAAAACAGTAGGTTGAATACACATGTTGACATAACAGTAAGATCGGTAGTGTCAGAGGACTTATCAGCCTGCATGTACAAACAGTCATCTCAATACGCTAGTCAGTGGAAAGAAACAGGCCTACACCTCGGTATAAGTAAGGAATGCGAAATAAAATAACAAAAATAAATAAGGAAGAGAGAGGGGAAGGCATAGAGTACCATGCCTATCCCTCAACAGGTATGAGGTATGAACTGAGGTATGAACTGCGCTCAGATACTTTAATTATCTGGTAATATAGGTCTGATAAGGATAGGGAGCTTAACATGTAGGGGGAGGGAAGGACAAGACTATGGAAAGGGTCTATGTAATTTGCCATATTACCTGAATGTAAATTAGACTTCAAAGTAAAACTACTCTGTATATGGCACACTGTTAGACAGAGACTTGTACCAGCAAGTGTAGGTCAAAGAAATATTTTCAGTCTACATTTTAGGAAAAGGCTTCGCTAGGGGGACGAAATCGACGAGGGTAGCTATAAACGACAGGCAGTAGGACCTGGTTGGATATCATGTGGTAATGAGGCCTATTTCTGCATTAGATGCATGTTGTAGCGTGTATTTGTCAACCACAAACATATCCAGTCTGGAGTATGAGCTTTGAGTGTGAGGAAAGTATGTGTAGTCTTTTTCAGTGCCGTGCATACATCTCCATGCGTCATGCAGGTCATTATTACGGAAGAAAGTGTTTAAGAGTCTATTGGGTCGTCGTTTCACATTTGAAGTGTCCAGATCATCGTCCACAATTGCGTTAATAATCTCCACATAGGATCAAGTGTCCCTTACGGATCTTATTAATTTTATTCATTGGGGTCACAAAAAAATTCTTTTGGCGGTCATGTGGGGCATAAAGGTTAACCAGTGTCACTAATCGATTATTCAAGGAGGCCACAAGTATGATAAATCTACCGTTTGGGTCAATCAATAAATCATGTTGTGGAAAAGTGACAGTGCGTTTAATGGCTATCATCACACCTTTGTGTTTAGTATCTGTGTTTTCACAGAGGTAGTGAGTAAAATTTTTGGTTTTGCAACTCGGGGGGTTCTCCTTTTTGAGGTGTGTTTCTTGGACACATAATATGTCACAATTCAGAGATGCAGCTTCCTTCCATAGCATGGCTCGTTTAAACGGACTATTAAGTCCTTTCACATTCAAAGAGCTAATCTTAACCGCCATAATTATTTATAAAAAGGTGTCGGAAATGAGCCTGGGAGGGACACTGAAAGAGATTGCAGCGGCACTGAAACATCATCATACTGGTGTCTTGGTAGGTAAAGATAGTAGTAAAGACATTGTGAAAGAAATTACCCTGGTGGGCTCTCCTGGTGGTCAGTGGGGGGACTGCTGTGGCCGCCGTTGCAGTGGCCCCCTCCCTGCGCCGCCTCTCTGCCACCTGCGCCCGGTCAGCTAGCCCGCATCATTATCAGATGCGGCTCTGTAATCGCCGGACGCTCACTCCTCAAGGGGTTCCTCGGCAGGCCCCCCTTGATATCGGTACTTCTACTCGAAACCGAAAAATCG
>NW_017307090.1:699561-700228 GCF_000935625.1 Nanorana parkeri
CCTTGATATCGGTACTTCTACTCGAAACCGAAAAATCGGTATCGGTACATCCAGTTAAAATGTTATAAAAACCTTTGAGAGAAAATACAAAGAAAAAAACGTACCCTTGCAGTGGGGCTACCCGCGCACTGCAAGAGTTAGGTGCTCGATTTTTCTAAGGGGGCTCAAATAAAGCTACTTTACTCACCCGATTGGGTCCATGGGATGTCAGTGGAGCTACATAAGATGTAATGACATCAGCAGTCCTTAGGCCACCGGAGCCTAAGCGAGAAGAGGCTGTGGGGACCAGTCTAGCAGCCCAGAGAGAGCTGGCAGGACCAAGCATCTGGTGAGTATATTTTCTTTGTCTAGGGGGGCTATTTGAGCCCCCCTAGACAAAACGAGCTCTTAACCCTTGCAGTGCAGGGGTAGCCCCACTGCAGGAGACAGTTTTTGATGTTCCCAGAGTCCTTCTTTAACCCTTTCGCTGCCAAGCCCTCCGGAACATTTTGCACCTCAGCTGGCCATGCCATTTTTGCAATTTTTCCCATTGATTTGATTTTCAACTGCTGCGTTCCTAGCGTTTGTAAAAGACCCCCCAAACCATATATTTTCTGAAAGCGCAAGCCCGGTAGAATAAAAAGATGGTGCTACTAAATTTGTAGGCCCTGCAATAATTGCGCAAATG
>NW_017307090.1:700910-770493 GCF_000935625.1 Nanorana parkeri
TGCCAAACCCTCCGGAACGCTTTTAACCTCAGCTGGCCATACCATTTTTGCAATTTTTCCCATTGATTTGATTTTCAACTGCTGCGTTCCTAGCGTTTGTAAAAGACCCCCCAAACCATATATTTTCTGAAAGCGCAAGCCCGGTAGAATAAAAAGATGGTGCTACTAAATTTGTAGGCCCTGCAATAATTGCGCAAATGTTTCTCAAATTAACATTAAACCGATAAAAATACACAATTCAATTGATAAAGCACAAATCAGTATCAGCGCACAAAAAAAATATTTTCTGACTAAATCTAAAAGATAAAACTGTATTGAGTTAATAAATAACAAATATTAGCAAATTTGTAATTGTGCCTTTTTGCAAAAAGATAAAAAAATGACGGTACGCAAAACTGTAAATAAGCGACTTATGTTAAAATTTGTTTTTGCGCTGTGTTGGTGTTTGTGTTGTGATAAAATGATACAGACGTATATTTAATTGCAACACAAGGTATCACAACACATGGCAATGCGTCACAAAGCTTTGCCATGCACTGCCACAGTTAAATTAATGTGTTTTTTTAAAGAAAGAAATAATGCACTATGATGCGTTCTAACAACGCACTGCAGCGCATGTGCATGGCATACCCCACAATATGGTGCATGTGTATGTTATGTTTACAAATGTTTTATTTATTTAAAAAAATAATTTTTTTAACATTTTGTGAACAGACCTCTGACATTTTGCTTTTGCAACAGAAAAAGAAACTAAGGATGCAGAGTCCCCCATTTCTTTTTCTGCAATAAATGATGCACTGTGATGCGTTCTAAAAACGCACTGCAGTGCATGTGCATGGCGTACATGTATGTTATGTGTGGGGGGGGGGGGTTTGGGTTTTTTTAATTCATTTTTTTCATTCCATTTTTTTTAGTTCGTTTTTCAAATGTATTTATTTTTTCATAATTTATTTATTTTTTACATTAGTTTATTTTTTTTATTGTTGTTGGGGGGCTTTGGGAAATATCCGGGGTCTGACCCCTGACATTTCCCTTTTGAAATAGAAATTGAGGACAGAGTCCTTAATTTCTTTTTCTGCAGTCTCAGCACTCAATGAATGGGACGCTCTCAGTACTGAGGCTTCCCATTTATTCAGAAACTGGTGATAGTAAAATATTTACTATCAAGCAGTTTCTGAATGGGGAGAAACCGACCTTTATTGTCACATTTTCATGTGGAGGGTTCCACCATCCCTGCAATATGATACAATCATTGGATAAACACGATCTCTATGTATCATTAGTCAACCCACACCATGATCCTCACCCAAGTACCATTCATGTCTTTTTCCGCTAATTGTTTACATTAAAAGGTGTTATTTTATCTTCATTCGTATCCGTGGCCAGAGACTGTACTCCACCAGTTGTTGAAACCTGTGGGGGCGTCCCGTTGAACATTGATTTCCTCCCCCTTCGGTTTTCCACCAATCACGAAGCCAGACAGCTGGTTACACCGCCCAGCTGTCATTTTTAAATGACTCCCGCTTTTCCCGCTATCCCTTCTGTACTATCGATCCAGGCTTGACAAAGAGGCGGTGCCTCGAAATGCGTAGCCATTTGGAGTTCTCTCACCCTGTCTTACATCAAGGATTGCAATTTACACCTCGCTGTTACCCCCTGTATCGTTGATCACTTTGTCCCCTGGACAATTACATCATCCACTGTAATTGCCGGTCGGCACGAACACTTTCTACTCAGCCTGGCCAGCTGAGCGCGGCAGCTCATTTTTTTCACATTGTGGCACTCCTGCCACATTGAAAAACCGACCAACCAGTTTCCCTTACACACTGTGTCACCATACGGATATTCTCTCCACGACCACCACTCTTCATATATACGACATACACGCTTCCATTGATGTCAATACACAGCTCTTCTTCCATCATAGGATCATCATTGCCTCCATCCAACAGTGAGTCTGTGTTTGTGCTCCCATCACCCATTTATAGTAGCTTTCCAGGTAGTAGCGCTCCTTCCTTTGTGTTTTTTGTTCTGAATGGGGAGGAGCCTCTGTAGAGTGCTTCTCCTCATTGAGAAAATCATGAATGAACAGGAAGTGATGTGAATCATATCCTGTTCATTCGTACTATGTGTCCCCAGTTATTTACAAACACTGGAGTGATCAGACGATTCGATTCGGATCCCCGCTGCCACAGCCCCTACAAGCAGCAGGGATCCATGCCGACACAGATCCCAGCCTGGAGCGGCTTCAGGCAGGGATCAGAAGCTGAACATGCCGGCAGCCATCAACAACGGTGCCGGCGGGAGGGGCGCCCAGAATTTTTGTTAATAGCTGTCATCAGCGGCTTGCGAAACGCTGATGACAGCTATTCATTTAACGAGGACTGTCAGGGGAACAGTTCTGCTATAAGTTCATGGTTGCTATAGCGACCATGCGCTTATAGCAGAACTGTAAATGCCAGCACCGTAAGGCATACTGACCCGGCCAGCTGGGAACAGTTTTGTTCCGCCGTATGCATTACGGCGGTGGCAGCTAAAGGGTTAAAGTCATAACATGCTAATCATGTTCTTGGTTAATCTAAAGCTAACCATAAACTGATGCCTGGCCTGGGCCTCAGCATGTGGCAGATGCTGGGGGCCCAGAGACCTTAGATGCTATTGGACAGGAACCTGATGGAAGCTGGGCTGGAGGTTGAATCTGCTTATCGAGGAGTGTCGCAGAGGAGCTGGTGAGAGCTACCGTCTGGAACCCTATAAGAGATCCCTCACCCTATTCTCAGGCACTTTACTGAAGAGAAGCCAGTTGGTGCACTACAAGTCCAGTGACTGTTCTCCTGAAAAGTCCTGGACCATTCCTGGCTGTTGTCTGTGCTACTTCATATTGCTGGTCGCTCTTACAGGACCATTGTGCTACTGATACAAGCCATTGCTAAGGGAGAAGACAGTTCTCCAAATTGTTACTCGGGTATCCTGCAATCCCAAACCCTTTCTCCTAGTTGATCCTGTGCAATAAATGTTAAAAAGACCCTACGACTCGAGCCGCCTGTTCTGTTCCGGAGTGTCGGTGTTGCTGAAGCTGAGAAAGGGGCCAGTGGCTGGCAAAACAGGTAGGAGAACCCTAGTTCATATTCAGCGTCTCCTTCGGTGGTAAGTGCTACACTTGCAATGTGCCCCCTTTTTACATTTTCTTGCCAATGTCTTTTAAAATGTTAGCCACAACAACAAAATGAACTTCCTGAAATTAATAAAAATTAATACAATTTACATATTTTACTGAAGTCATAACCTTTTGATGCAAATGTACACTTTCATTTTTTTTGTCATAAGAATGGTGAAGGCTGTATAACAAAATAAATATATAAAACAAAGGTATATTAAAAACAAAGGTTCTAGTATAAAGGTAAAAGCATTTTTATAATCCATAAACCTAAAACAAACACACAGCGTGCACAATATAGTGCATTAAGCCACCACTGCCTTTACTGACTCTTCCACATACTGGAATTTCGTGCTGTAGAATATTTTCCTTCTTATCAACGCCACAGGCCACAACCGGCTTTGAATAACACCTGCTCTGCTGGCTGTAACATGCACTTCTGTACTGGATGTTTGCGAATACAATAATCTTGTTTTTAACTATTAAAAAGTTCATTATGCTTAAAGTAACACTAAACTCAGGAGTTAAATCCTAAAAATACATTCAAGTACCTCATCTATTAACAAAAACTGTATATTATTTGTGTATCACTCGGCTGTAGATCCTCAAATCATCTCTGAATTGGTGCCGACACTGCCCTTCCTTCTGGAGGGTGGATACTTTTGTTCCACACGGTCCCTGTGTGTGGTGTAAAGTATTACAGTAGTACTAAAGTACTACTACTACTACAATCTCAATACAAATTACTAAACAAAACTTGAGATTGTAGTCCATCACAGGAGCGAGCTTGGAGCGGTGACTACTTTACAACACAC
The DNA here is from genome assembly GCF_000935625.1 of Nanorana parkeri. Lineage (NCBI taxonomy): Eukaryota > Metazoa > Chordata > Amphibia > Anura > Dicroglossidae > Nanorana > Nanorana parkeri. Next base: position 704,883 of record NW_017307090.1, read on the forward strand.
ACAGGGACCATGGGGAACAATAGTATCCACCCTCCAGAAGGAAGGACAGTGTCGGCACCAATTCAGAGATGATTTGAGGATCTACAGCCGAGTGATACACAGATAAGATACATGTCTGTTAACAGTTAAGGTACTTGAATGTATTTTTAAGGGTTAGCCCCTGAGTTTAGTGTCACTTTAATGCACTAGGCTGTATGTGTTTGTTTTCTGTTTAGTCTTTCTAATTGCCAGATCAAGTAATAACCGCACATCTGGTTGACACTATTTAGTGCTCTGGTGACCAACCATTAGAACCATTTTGTCCAAATTATTGAAGTTTACATTTATTTCACTGCACTTTAGAACTCTAGCAACCCATAAAAAAAGGTTTAGTGTGCAGTTAGAATTTTGCTTTTTTTATACTACTCATTGAGGACCTAGGCAGTAGGCAGGTAAGAATACCCAACAGTAGTGACCCAGGGAACTCCATGCACTGAGGTTATAGGTTTACCTTCCCTATTCTTACCTTGAGCCCTTTATGTACGGCCTTTTTGTAAATTAGTAACCAGAGTAACATCACCATTTAGCATAACGCTTAGACAGAAATGTCATGTAGATGAGGGGGATGAACTTGAATTCTGTAAGAGCACTGGAGACTTTGAACAAGTCAGGGGTTCTGTTGGAAAACTACCCAACTTTACGCTGTATGTTTTAGGTAGACTTTCCTCTGGCTTTTTTTGACAGTTTGAACAATTTTATAAGAACATTATTGAGTCCTGAAATCAATAATCACCATCATAAAAACACATCAATATTTTATAGACATTATGTTTGAGACTCTTCTTCCTTCGGTTGCGTCCCTTGGTCCGAGGAGCTTTTATCATTGTGTTTTTGTTGGGGATAAACATCCTTTAGCAGCAAAGAAAATGAGGTTTCCAGAGACCTAAGTGCTTCCTGCTTTGTGCCGTGGCTTTCATCTGACGTGGTATTAGGTACACACAGGCATGGAACTTCTGTGTCAAAGCAATTATGATTGTCACTTATAGCAGCAAACTCCTTCTGAGAAGAACTTTTCTTATGGTTTGCTGAAGATTCCACTTTGTCTTCTATAGTCCGGGCAAGCATGTAGCTAACCTTCCTTTGATGAGCCAGAGCTTCCTCTTTATCATTAAGCTGCAAATCCAATCAAAATAAAAGACAACGTTTAGAATGTGGCTTATATGCTACAGGTAGAAGGCAATGGGAAGTCAGTTTTCACATTATACCCACACTACAAAATGATATCTAAAATTTAATAGCAGGAGACATCACTCCTACTTTCCTTTAACCCAGTGGTTCTCAACTCGTGGGTCGCGACCCAAAAGTGGGTCGCGACACCCTCTGCAGTGGGTCGCGGCGTCATGACTGCATAGACCGGCCCATCTGCATTAGAGAGAACTGGAAGGGGAATTTGTGGTTCAGCCTGCGGGAACCTCATAATGTCAAACCAAGGAAACATGTGGGTCCCGAGGTTACACAGGTTGAGAACCACTGCTTTAACCCTTTCCCTGTCACCGACGTATGGCATACGACAGAACACAACTGTTTACAGCTGGCCACATAAGCATGCCATACGTCGGTGGCTTTTACCGTTCTGCTATAAGCCGATGGTCGCTTTAACGAGCATGAACTTATAGGAGAACGGTTCACCCGACAGTCCCCTTTAAATTAATAGCTGTCATTCGCAGCTGATAAGCCGCTTATGAGAGCTATTAACAAAAATTCAGGGGGGCACCCCACCTCTGGCATCTGCAGCCGCTCCAGGCTGGGATCTATTTCTTCTCAGATGCCTGCTGCTCTCCCGTGGCCTGTATGGGCAGAGGCAGCAGGAGGAGGAGAAATGGCCAGCGGGGGGGCGGAGGAGGGAGCCAAATGTTCAGGATGGCCGAGCAATGTGCAGATCAGAGCCCCTGGCTGTCAAATCCTGGATCGCCAGCGGCTCTTTCATCTGTGTGTGGCCGAGCCGGTCGGATGGCTGAGCAGGAGGATAGGTAAATGTGTAGCATTTACCAATCCTCTGTGCAGTGCGAACACTGGAGTGATCATCTGATCACACCAATGTTTGTAAACAACTGGGGACACATACATACATACATGATGCTTTACATCACTTGCTGCTCATTCATGAGTTTCTCATTAGGTGGAAGCCTCAGCATAGAGGATTCTACCCATTCATAAACTGGAGAATAGTAAATAAATAACAAATATTTGTTTTACCATCACCAGTTATGAACGGGAAGCCTCTGTACTGAGTGCTTTCCATTCATTGAGTGCTGAGGCTGCAGAATAAGAGATTGAGGACTCCGCGTCCTCAATTTCTTGTTCTATTTCAAAAAGGGAAATGTCAGGGGTCTGTTTAGATGTAGGTGTACACCATGCACATGTGCTGCGGTGCATTGTAAGAACACACCGCTTGATTTTTTAAAAATAACATTAAATTTGACTGTGTCAGCGCATGGCAAAGCATTGTGGCACATTGCTGTGCGTTGTGATGCCTTGTGTTGCAATTAAATGTATGCCTGTATCATTTTAGCACAACACAAACACCAACACAGTGCACAAATGATTTTTAACTTAAGTTGTTTATTTAGTTTTATGCTCCTTAATTTTTTTACCTTTTCGCAAAAAGGGCGCAATTTAAAAATTTACAAATATTTGTTATTTATGAACTCAATAGTTTTATCTTTTAGATTTCGATACGAATTTTAGTGTGCTTTATAAATTGAATTGCATATTTTATCGGTTGATTTGATAAACATTTGCGCAGTTATCACAGGGCCTACAAAATAAGCAGCACCATCTTTTTATTCTACCAGGCTTGTACTTTCAGAAAATATATGGTTTGGGGGGTCTTTCACAAACGCTAGGAACAAAGCAATATAAAATCAAAAGAATGGGAAAAATTTCAAAAAATGGTGTGGCCATCTGAAGTTTAAAGCGTTCCGAAGGGCTTGACAGCGAAAGGGTTAAAATACTTTTTAGGCTTTAGTTCTCATTTGTGACCCAAAGTTAGCATCTAGTGGGCTACTGCCCACTATTTGCTGACGGCACAGAGCTACGCTACAGCCAGGAAAGATCCTGACAAACTTTAAGGCCTGGTTCACACCTCTACGTTTTGTAGCGCGTTCAACGCTCTACGAACGCTCTACAAAACGCTCAAACATGAAAATCCCATTGTTTTCTATGGGTATGGTTCACACCTTGCCATATTTCAGCCCGTCTGAACGCGCTACAAAACGGCCTACGCCTGAAAAGGTACATGAGCTTCTTTGCTGCGTTTTTGTTGCGCGTTTCCATTGGGATACAGCCAAGTAGCCCTCGGAAATCGCTGTAAAAACGCATGTCACGAAACGCGCGACAAACGCACATATTTGATATGCCTAGGTGTGAACAGAGCCTTAAACTAGGAAAGATCCTGACAAACTTTGAAATTCAAACTTTATTCCACATGCATCTGTACAAAGCACAATCGCTTGGTCAGCAGTTGTGCTTTGTATAGATGCATGTGGAATAAAGTTTGAATTTCTTTGGAAGATTATTGTGTGCTGGTTCCACAGTTTTTGAGCCTATCACTCCAGAAGAGAGTCATCCGTGCACCGTATGTGGATTGCGGGGACGCATGATAGGGGTGAGCTGTGCACTCGTGTTTTCAGTCTACCTGACAATATTGATGAGATCCAGTCTGCTGGCTGGATGACAGCTAGCTCTGCCTCTCTAGAGCCAGCCCACCCCCTCTACTGTCTGTCCCTCAAACTGCTGGAAGAATAGAGAGGGGAATCCCTGTGGGAAGCAGTGACTGACCATGAGCTGAGCGATCAGTGGTTTGTGATTGCTCAGCTCTCAAATCTATAGAGCCGGTGTGTGACAGCTGCAGTGCCGCATGCGGATTCTAAGTATTGGGAAGAGTACATTTTACTCCTCCAATACTTCTCCTTTGATATTTCATACTTAATGAGATAGTTTCACTTTACCTGGCATATAAAGAATTTCAGGCTTTATTAGATTGATTACATTTTGATTAAAATGTTTAAAGGCACTCAAGTGGTTTTCAAAACCTGAAACCAGCAGCTCTCTGCAAAGCAATCATTGTATATGTTCCCATCCTGCAGCACAGAAGAAGAAATCATGAGCAGATTAATCTTCAACTTTAAATGTACTGTGGATGACTAAAATGAAGGTCTGTTAAAACCAACCTTTGCCAAACCAAGCTCTTATCTGGAGCGCAATACTGGCATGTTCCTTACATATACAAATAATATACAATGGTAACCATGTTATTGCCCACTCACAAGGTCAATTAACACTGCGAGGACCTTTTGTGGGTCATCTGCTGCATCTAAATGTGTGCTGTCAATAGAAGAGATCAGCATGCTTTTCAATTTCTGACCCAAAGTCATGTTCTTCGTTTTTTCCAGCACATACCCTAAGAGAAAAAGAAACAAAAAAAAACGACATTTAGCAATTAGGAAGACACCAAGCACCAAAGCATCTTATGCATGCACTTATTTATCAAAGTGTGTGAGGAATGCCTGACCTTAATATGCTATAACAACCTTATATATCAAAGTTCTCTTCACCATCAATCAGCATCAGACCGGCTATCCTAGTTTGAATATTACTGGTGGCCATAGGAAATAACTCCTACTCTGAGCAAGAACAAGTTGATACACAAGGCTCCAAGTGAAACAGAGGAGAATGAAAGGGAAACCGGTTGTTTCCTGCAGGCAACAAGAACAGTCCTTAATAATATATAAATGCAAGTAATCCGAAAATATATAGAAACCTATTGAGGTCACATAAATCCTTAGGTCATTTTTTTCCTTGCTCTCTCTCCTGACTGTCACTTATCTGGGTGGCTACTTTACAACACACACAGGAATCATGGGAAACAATAGTAACCACCCTCCAGAAGGAAGGACAGTGTCAGCACCAATTCAGAGATGATTTGAGGATATACAGACGAGTGATACACAAATAAGATACATTTTTGTTAATAGTTAAGGTACTTGAATGCATGTTTAAGATTTAACGCCTGAGTTCAGTGTTACTTTAAGTTGTTCTCACTGAGCTTTAGGGCTTGTTCACACCGAAAGCGTGTGCGTTCCAGAGCGGTAGCTGCTGGAATGCACCGCAATCGCTAAGAAACTTCCCCCCACGTTCTGGGGCGGGAGGGGGCGTGGCGGTGCATTGAATTCAATGGCACCGCTACCATGCCCCCCCTGCCCGCAGTGCGATTGGAAGCGCGGCAAAAGTTTGCCAGCGTTGGGTTCCACTGCAAATGCAAAAAATAGAGCAAGCCCTATTTTTTGTGTTAGCAGTAAATATATGCAAAAAAAACCGGAGGGTTTAGGAACCCTTTAAGTGCACATTAATTATAACATTATACAAGGCAACTAATTAGCAAAACTGTATTTTAAAAGAGACATTGTGAAAGAGCATATTCGCCAATCCACACTCATTTGATGTCACCCAGCTCCATCTGAGCCCTACCTCTAGTGTTCTAATGGAGCAGGGCTTCCAGACACGAGGGATCATGTGACCATCCTCATGGGACAGTGTTCAGCCTTGAGCAGCCAATCAAGGCCTGAACACTGTCACATAAGGAGGGGCAATGACATCATCCATTTGGGTAAGCTGTGACACTGGAGCTTAGACTTCTGGGCAAGCGATGGTGGTGTGTGGATCGATCAATATACTTTAATTGGGGAGTTTGGGATATCAGGAGACACACTGTTGCTTTGCCCATAATGGGAAAAGTGACAGTGCCTCTTTAAGTAAAGAGAAAACATTGCACACATGTGCATCTATCCTAATGAATGGAATGCTACAATATATTAGATAATATAGATGATACATTGTGCATAGTGTCCTGCCCAAGATTGGTATTACCATCTTCTTTAAGACGTCTCCAGCTGTTTATTCTTTTACTTCCTTTCTTACAGAGCTTCTCTATGTCACTCAGTGGCAGACTGTCATTATTCCTGCGCTTCAACTGCTGCTCAAACGCAATGCGAAACGCATCAGCCATTACATAGGCTTCTTCTTTACTCTTCTTCTCCAATTCACACTGCAAAACAAGAGTTTTCAATTCATCAGCAAAGATGAAGCTCGAGTTGCTGGAAGATCACTTGCTGGATTGAGGGCTCCTTATTGAACAATCTAACAGTGGGTGAAGACAGAGAAAGGCTGTATCTTCTGCCCAAGTGCAGCCTCAACCAAGGCGCCAGGTCACCCTTGGGTACCTTCTGGCTTCCTCCTTCCTTTTCCTCGAAAGTGTCATACCACCACCATGGAAACAAATTACACTAATCCAGGGAGGGTGGGATCCATTTAGAAAAGGACAGAGGACAGAAGTATACCTCCAACCAAGCCTTCTTCACCTTGTATCCTCTGCCATGCTGCTGCAGCTCCTGGTGTGATGGTATGACTCTGATGTGGACAGGAGACTGAGGACTCATGTGAAGTAGGCTTCTGATGTAAAGAAGGGGGCTCCTGATGTGAAAGGGGGGGGGCTTCTGGGGACCTCGCATAAAGGTCTTTATGCGAGGTCCCCACTTTACAACCATGCCATACCCCTATCTAGGATTTTGAACGGGCCCCACAAAATATTTTTATATTTTAAGACTGGGGTACCTTGAGGTTTTGCATACTTTTAAACAGTGCTGTGAATAAAAAAAGGTTGAGAAATGCAGCTCTAGTGCACTAACCATGGGAATATATAGAAATAGCCACCTCAATAGGTGACATGGAAACAATGGCTGATGGCTGGGCCTGTGGTAGGGGGAGAATTAAAATCAGAGAGATTCCCCAGTTTACTTGCCTGAGTGTTTCTTGAAAATCCATAGAGACATTTTGCCTCCTGAGGTTTCCAAAAGCTCTATAGACACAGGTAGGGTTTATACCCTGCCCCCCTTCTGGCAAAATGGACAAAACTGGAGTTCTTAACATATGATGGTGGAATGCATTTATAACGCATTGCACCTCTTTTAAAAGAAATATACATGGCTTTCAAAAAAGTCTATCTTCAAAAAAAAAACACGACACAAAGATACTATAGAATAATGTACAGCAATAGGCCAAAATTTAAGACTTACTTCCTCTCGGAGCTGAAGCAGTTGTTTACGAGTTGCAGCGGACATCTTTGCACATGAGCAGGGTTCTCCTCCAGGAGTACATGTACAAGCACCAAGCACAGCAAGCTACAAAATATATGTTTAACTTACATTAATACAAAACATTTGTACAATAATTTTCACAAATATAAATGTAGCATGTTCTTAGAGGCCAGTGCATCCACTGTCAGACAGCCACTATATCGGAGCTCAAGTGAGCGGGCGGACAATCACAGACCGTGGGCCGTAGAATGCCCAGGTCTGGTTTAGATTCACTAACTGAAAAGCTGAGACAGGTTCGATCAAGTAGCAGCATCTAATATGAATAACCCCTCACTTCAGGGTCCAAGTTCAGAATAGAAAGTGAAAAAACAGCATGGAAGATGTAGCAAATATTAAAGCATACATACAGTTTCAGACCCTTTAATTCATGTCAAGATGAGCTAACAAAACAAAAAAAGTTACAATTTCTTCCAGTGTTAACATCACTTCTGGTGAACACTGCCAAAAGGTGGGATTTTCCCTCACTTTGAGAGATTTCATCTCACTTTTCCATGTGCTGACAGAAAGTGGAAGGCAGAAATGCTAACCCTTCACCACTATTAAAAACAAAACAAAAAGTCTTGGCTGCAGCTCCATTTTAACATCTGTACTGAAGAGCAACCTGGTCCACTCTGTCTGTACCTATCTTTATAAAATGTCCTCCTGTTCTCTCAAGTAAATGGAGATTCAGACTCACGTAGGTATGGGAAAGTTGTGCCAAGGCAGTGAAAGGACAGACACAAGTCAGTTAAAATAATATTCATAACCAAAGACTTACTTCCAGTGCAGTTACCTCTGCCAGACTACTTTTATCAAGAGACATATTGTCCTGGAACATCTTCTGATGTTTCACATCGAGCATTGCGAGCAGCTCTTGACACTGCTGACTTATAACTGGAGAGAGAAGACAACAGATATAAATACAATACAAGAAAAAGAAACAGAAAGTGTGTAACGAGGACAGACATAGGCTAGATGGTAAGTATGTCAGAACTATTGGGCAGAAAGGAATCAATTTCATAGGCCTATACATATTATTTTACAGATTTGTATATGGGCATACTGGTAGCCATTTTGTCTGCTTGCAAAGAAGGTCAATGCGAGTTGATTCTTTTTGAGACGAAGACTCTCACAGCAGAGTTAGGAATGTTAGTATAAACATTCTCAGGTCGTAAATTGTGGGGGTCTCAGACGCACATCAGTTAAGGATGGTGCCAGCCTATGTAGGTCAGGATTGATGACTTTCATTGAGTACAATGGACAAGAGACCAGAACGTTTTGAAGATTTGTTTTTTTTTTCTCGCTCAATGAATAGAAGATGGGGCTTATTTAAAAGTTGCTTATGAAACCTCACTATTCATTGTAGTGATAATAATTAGCAATAATATTATATTATATGCAGCATCTTTATGCTTATGTTATTGACTAATTGCTAGTAAAATTTTATACATGTACTTTTATAATATCCAAACTATATTTATTATATATAAGTGCAAAGAATTAGGTGGTACATGCCAATGCATATTTTCTTTTCTTATAATGTATGAAAAACCACTGTGTCTTGAAACTAATTATCTCACTTTCAAAGTATTTGGAGAAGGATTGTTAAGTGCCTTGGTAGATTTTCTGTCTCAATATTTTTATTGAAAATAAAAAAAAATTAAAAAAATGAACATAGTAAGAGAAATGGTGTACAATGCTTCATTACAGTAAATGGATGTAGCATTTCAGAGGTCACTTGCAAGTGACTACTTATCAAATAATTAGACGATTAGACATTCTTAGGTTAGGGAGGTTGCACAGTCCTAATCATGCTTTATGACTACAGCAGGTGTAACATCTGTGTACTAAGACTAGACTACCTCCCCACCAGTTCAATGTGGGAAACATCATTAACCAAGAGTGGGGTAAGGTCCCCAAAGAGCATATAACATGAAAAGTGGGGATAGAAAAGTCCTAAGAGTGATAGTAACGACTGGTGTACCTACATCACTCGAAAGGGAGAGAGGGGGTTGGGGGTCCATAGTTTGTTACCACCATTCATCTCCATGAGTAGTAAAATCTCTTTGTTTCCAGCTCCTGTCCCGCATCTGTCTGCCTACCTCTCCAGCTCAGATGCCTCTATAACTCATAGGATCCATATCGGGGTGATGGGATGAGAGCCATGGTTCCCAAACACTTAGAAATTTAGAATGTTTATCCTCCAGAATGCTAGCTACGCGCTCGTTAACCCCTTCGTGACTGACGACGTACAGTGTACGTCGCCTGCATCGGGGCTGTTTAAACAGACTCCCGGCGACTTTTGCCGCCGGGACTCTGTTTAAGGAATATAACAAGGGTGCAAAAATGGAAAAAAGGGCCTCAGTCATGAAGGGGTTAAGCATGATATTGTCTAGTCTATTGGTAAATTCCTTGTAAGGAAGTTGTTGCTTCTTCCAATTGCCTGCCAGCGTCAACTTGGCAGCTAAGAAAATAAAGTTTGCCAAGGCCCGTTGAGGCTTAGTTAGGCCGGGTATAGACAAGTGGAAGAGAGCATATTGAAAATCCCTCGGTATATACATGCTAAAAAGAGAACCCAAAATTTTGAAATCCTAACCCAGAATCTAGTGGCAAATGGACATTTCCACCAAATATGTTGCATATCCCCCGTTTCCTGACATCCCCGGAAACAAGTACTCGAGGACGTGGGGAACAAGCGGGCCACCCTGGCTGGGACTAAATACCACCTCATTACTACCTTATAGGCCACCTCGGCATTTGTAACATTGATGGAGCATTTGGCAATATTCCGCCACATCTGTTGCCATTCCTTCGAGGACCATTGTTGTCGTAGTTCTCCTTCCCATTTTCTGACATAGGTGTGGGTAGTATGGCTAACCAACCTGTTCAGTTGGGCGTAGAGAATTGTTATAAGGCTTGGGCCTTCTGGGGAGTGAAGACATAGGTGTTCAAGACATAGGTGTTCAAAACATGTAAATAAATTGTTTGGATCCCTCCTCTTACTCAGGGTGGAAATCCAATGATGGAGTTGGATATACCTGAAATGTTCGGTCTCCGGAATTTGTTTGTGTTTCCTCAGATAGCGCCAGGAAGGAATGGCAGAGGAGCGTAACAAATCGTACAATATACGAAACCCGTTGTTTGTCCACCAACCAAAAGTATTAGGGTTATCCAGACCAGGCCTGAAAAGTGGTTGGGCAAACAAGGGGAGTAGTGGGACGTAGGGGGAAATTAAGTTAGCTGAATATTTAATAGAGTCCCAAACCTTCAGTGTATGCGCCATCAGAGGACTTAAGTTTTTTGGCCTATCACAGGGCGGTAGCCATGGTAGAGCAGTAAGAGGCATAGGGGAACAGTTTGGAATTTCCAGTAGAAGCCAGAGAGGAGGCGCACTACTTTGATGTATAGTTATCAGTGGTAAAAGTTGAGCGGCTCGATAATAGAGGAGAATGTTGGGGAGGCTGATTCCCCCGTCTTTTTTGTGTTTGTAGAGAGTAGCACGTGCTACCCTAGCTCTGAGTGGATGCCATATAAACTGGAGTATACTCCGCTGCAGTGACCACATGGCGTGAGGGGGTATGTGTACCGGCAGGGTTCTGAAGTGATACAGGAGTTTGGGCAAAAGCGTCATCTTAACTGCCGAGACTTTACCCAGCCATGAGAGGTTTCCTTGGTAGATTTTCTTAAAGTTGTATATCTCTAAGTAGACTACAAGTCTGACGGGTGTTATCAGTTATTGTCATTTTTTTATATTCATGGCTTTCTCCAAAAGCTTAGGTCAGAGGTTATCTTTCTACTCGATCTTTAGAAAATAGTAAAATTAAATGAAATGCTGCAAACTTTTATATAGAACAATAGTGCCCCTTGGTGGTGATTGTGAGGGAAAGGTATCGGGTAAAATTATATATCTGACGTCATGGGTCACGTCAATAATCACGTGGAAGACCAAACCAAGCCCACATTCCAGGGGGGATAAAGGGAGTAGCAGGAGCCAAGAGAGAAGATCCAGAATCCAAATTCCAACAAAGACAATGCAGTAAGGAAAGACATTCTACGGGTATAGGTCGGAAGCTGAGGACGGCTGTACAAGGAAACTGAACTAAAGAGAACCTGACCATCCCTTGTTTCCGAACTGTGACCGCTGACTTTCAGACAACTAATTTTAAATTGCTGGTAAAGTATACATTTCTATCTTTATATTAGGCAATTCATTAGCCACATATATATATATATTCGAACAGACCATTTAGTTCTTGTAGGATCTAGATTGATTTGAGGTAATTTTAACTGCAGTACAAATTGCAGTACAAACTGCTTCTGCTCTTCCTAACCCTTTAGGGTATAGGCTGGTCTGGCCATGGTTTTTAGAAAGCCATTAGGAAATATATTCCTTCTGGTGTTTGCACTTTTATGAGATAGGCACAATCAATAGGAGAATATAGAAGATGGCGTACTATGATAACTTTATATTGAAATTAGGGCTGCAACAACTAAATCGACATAATCCATTATAATCGATTATTGAAAAAGTTGTCAACTTTTTGAATCATCGATTAATCGGCTTCCGATTGGTTGGCCCTGTTCACGGCTCCACACGCTGCACGCCACACCTCCTCCTCCCCACCTCATGTTTGCCGCTGCCAGACCCGCCCGCATTCAAACGCCTCACGCTCACCGCCCGCCCGCCCAAATCCACGATCGGCACAGGGACGCAGGGAAAAGAAGTAAGGAGGAGGAGGTGTGGGGGGCATGACAGCTGCCGATAGATAGGCCCGATCTCAGAAACAAGTTGCTGGAAGACTCAGGTAAGCCTCCACTTTCCCACACATGCTGCTCTATAATGTATTGCTGGGATTTGTATTCCTCTATAGCTGATGGTACATAGTGCTGTATATTATACCATGAGCTATAGAGGACTACAAATCCCAGCAATACATTATACACTGTATGTATAATGTATTGCTGGGATTTGTTGTATTCCTATATTCCTATATAGCTGGTGGTATTCTGCATTGCGCTGTATAGAGGACTACAAATCAAGGAATAATACATTATACAGCGTAATGTGGAATACCACCAGCTATAGAGGACTACAAAACCCAGCAATAGTACATTATAGAGCACAATGCAGAATACCACCAGCTATAATGTACTATTGTTGGGATTTGTTGTACTCTATAGCTGGTGGTATTCTGCATTGCGCTGTATAATGTACAATTGCTGGGTTTTGTAGTCCTCTATAGCCGATGCCATTCTGCATTAATTGCTATATAATTTTACACTTTTCATTTCACTATATAACACACCACACTTTTTTTTTCTTTTTTACTTCCACCGCTCCAAGCTTGCTCCTGTGATAGACTACAATCTCAATACAAACTAGTAGTCCCATCACTGGAGCCATTTTGTAAAATGTATTTTATTTTTTTAACCGATTAACCGATTAATCGAACTTAATAATCGGCTAACTAATCGATTTTGAAAATAATCGTTAGCTGCAGCTCTAATTGAAATGCGTTCGCTGTCATCTGACAGCATCATTCTGCATAATGCAAAATAATAATGGAATACACAAGTGGTCGAGCATTCCACGTGACGAGTATAAAACACAAAACACTAATCTTGTCCGGTGCACAGCCAAGAATCTTACTTGTGTTTTCAGCTTTCAGGGTTTTTACTTCATTGGTCCGTAATTCCAGGCTCTCTTTCAGTGCTGCGTTTTCACAATGTACCCTGAATGAAGACATCAAAATCAGACAATTTATTGTGTAAATCATTTAATGAGGAAAACCAGAGCTGTTGCAGTGAGAGGACGAACATATAAAATGTAATAAAACATTGCACATGCCTTTGTGTTAGAGAGGGGCCTGTAAATTGAATGGGATATCATTAGATCAGCTGCTTTCATACTCTCACCCAATAATGTTCTGAAGCAATGTTATATTTCATATTATTTTCAGAAATGCCGGACAATGTAAGGCCATACAGAAGCTTGACCGTTATATTAAAACAACAAAAGCAAATATAACAGGTCCTCTTGGCAGGTCTTGATATTATGCGTAGAAAATTACCTGCATTGGTCATATTACAAGCTGTTACTTATCAAGCAGTTTCAATGTTGCTGTGTTTGATGCACAAATCTTTGTTACTGCATTAAATACAGTTCTCTTTACTGTACAATAAAGAAGAGTGAAGTACCCTCCTGTTGAATCTGCACACAATGGGGGAAATGTATAACAATTGGAGCAGACAAAGTCTGGAGCAGTTGCCCATGGCAACCATTAAGCTTCTATCTTTCATTTTCAAAGCTTAACTGAACAAAGAGAGAAGCTGATTGGTTGATATGGTCAACTGCTCCAAATTCTGTCTGCTCCAATTCTAACAGATTCCACCCAATGTATTTATCTATATGTTTCATTGGTGATACACCCATAGACAAAAGCACAAGGGATTCAGCTTAATACAGCTTCTGCACACATTTGTTCTATTTTAATTGTAAATTTAAGTACAGGGTCCTCCTTGCGGTCTAGTCCTGGAGAACACCGCTCTAACCTCCCATTACACCACGCACCTAACCATAATTGTGCAAAGCCACAATCCACCTTCCAAGGACACACCAGTTTACAGCAAGATGGCGGCATACAAGGAATCTCCTCCAAATGGATCTTTATTTCATTCAAGAATAAAAGCAACACCCTCTTACATGTTTCAGCCCTACTGGGCCTTAGTCATAGCATGAGTCTTTGCGGCCTAGTATGGTTGAGCGCTAGTGGGTCTTCTATGTAACTAGTAACCCCTCTCAGTGGGCACCTTTCTGGGTACTTTTAAAAGGACTGGGTAGATGCCATTTTCTTTTTCAATATTAAAGAAATAAATAACATGAATTAAAGAAACAGAATCCATGGACTAAGCTCACACTTTTGCATAAGTGTTTTTAGTGCGATTTTTTAAGTGTGTCGACACATGTTTTTTATCTGTTTTCATTTTAGCCAATGAACGTCAAATAAAGTAGAGCTTGCTAGGGGTTGGGGGTTGTTCTCCTGTGTTAAAACACATGAAAATGCATTTTTGTGCACTGTTATTGAAGTCTATGAGGCTACAAATGTGCATTGATGCACCAAAAATAGCATGTATTACTTTTCCCAAGGCATGCCAGAGCAGAAACCAGGAATGGACAGGCCCCATAGAAAATGTTGGCAATGCTCTTGTTGTGCATTAACATGCGTTGGGCAATGCTCATTAAATTGCACAGGTGTGGACGGGGCCTTAAAAAGGATGCAAGTAAAGGAAGGTGGACTTAGCTAATATATATATCTTATTCTGATAACTAAATATCTAAAAAGTTTAAAACGTTTGTTTTCCTTCTTCCTGCAAAACCTCTGAGCCAGATGAATAGACTTACCGTTCATATTTCTCCTTCCAGGACTCCTCCAGGTTCTTCAACCTCACCTGATCAAACTCTATTTCCCACTGCAGCACATTTATCTCCTGCAAATACACACAACGCACAAGGGTTAGTATAGGTTAATAGTATCACCACTATGCTTAAACAGTGAGGCCGTGTGAAACATCAGACTGTATTTGTGTTGATAAGCTATATGCCGTGGCTGACGTTTCATCCATTACATACTTCCTTATCAAGGACCAGGAAACCTAAAGCACTACATGCATGAGTGCTGAATGCTGCAGCTTATGATTTGACTACAGCGGGGAGTTGGCGTTCTGTAGAACAAAAGGCTACAATATCATTGTTTTTTTACAACTATCTCCTATTGGGGCGATTTCCTTTCATTTTCTGGTCCTAAAGACTCAACAGGAAGGAACTTGCAATACAGATAATCAGACTCTGAAGTGATCATCCCCTGTCCTGGAAGTCACACATGCAATACAAGTAATCAGACCCTGAGATGATCATCCCCTGTCTTGGAAGTCACATATGCAATACAGATAATCAGACTCTGAGGTGATCATCCCCTGTCCTGGAAGTCACACATGCAATACAAGTAATCAGACCCTGGGATGAGGATCCCCTGTCCTGGAAGTCACACATGCAATACAAGTAATCAGACCCTGAGATGATCATCCCCTGTCCTGGAAGTCACACATGCAATACAAGTAATCAGACCCTGGGATGAGGATCCCCTGTCCTGGAAGTCACACATGCAATACAAGTAATCAGACCCTGAGATGATCATCCCCTGTCCCGGAAGTCACAAATGCAATACAAGTAATCAGACCCTGGGATGAGGATCCCCTGTCCTGGAAGTCACACATGCAATACAAGTAATCAGACCCTGAGATGATCATCCCCTGTCCTGGAAGTCACACATGCAATACAAGTAATCAGACCCTGGGATGATGATCCCCTGTCCTGGAAGTCACACATGCAATACAAGTAATCAGACCCTGAGATGATCATCCCCTGTCCTGGAAGTCACACATGCAATACAAGTAATCAGACCCTGGGATGATGATCCCCTGTCCTGGAAGTCACACATGCAATACAAGTAATCAGACCCTGAGATGATCATCCCCTGTCCTGGAAGTCACACATGCAATACAAGTAATCAGACCCTGGGATGATGATCCCCTGTCCTGGAAGTCACACATGCAATACAAGTAATCAGACCCTGAGATGATCATCCCCTGTCCTGGAAGTCACACATGCAATACAAGTAATCAGACCCTGGGATGATGATCCCCTGTCCTGGAAGTCACACATGCAATACAAGTAATCAGACCCTGAGATGATCATCCCCTGTCCTGGAAGTCACAAATGCAATACAAGTAATCAGACCCTGGGATGATGATCCCCTGTCCTGGAAGTCACAAATGCAATACAAGTAATCAGACCCTGAGATGATCATCCCCTGTCCCGGAAGTCACAAATGCAATACATGGAATCAGACCCTGGGATGATGATCCCCTGTCTTGGAAGTCACATATTCAATACATGGAATCAGACCCTGGGATGATCATCCCCTGTCCTGGAAGTCACACATGCAATACAAGTAATCAGACCCTGAGATGATCATCCCCTGTCCTGGAAGTCACACATGCAATACAAGTAATCAGACCCTGGGATGATGATCCCCTGTCCTGGAAGTCACAAATGCAATACAAGTAATCAGACCCTGAGATGATCATCCCCTGTCCCGGAAGTCACAAATGCAATACATGGAATCAGACCCTGGGATGATGATCCCCTGTCTTGGAAGTCACATATTCAATACATGGAATCAGACCCTGGGATGATCATCCCCTGTTCTGAAAGTCACATATGCAATTCAAAACATCAATCTCTGCTTCACTGTCTGGGAGGCAGTAATGGGAAGTGCAGGTTAATTTGAGTTATCACTAATCTATCAGCAAACATTAAGTGCCAGATCAAACCCAGCAGAGTATTTACCTGATAAAAATGCTTTACCAGCGTTGAGAGAATAACACTGAAAGAAAAGCACAGCTTGCTACAATAGAAAACTTGTACATAAGTAGATAACATACAGTGGGGGGAATTTATCAAAACTGGAGCAGACAAAAGCTGGAGCAATTGTGTATGGCAACCAATCAGCTTCTCTTTTTCATTTTTAAATCTTTACTGAACAAACTGAAGAGAGAAGCTGATTGGTTGCCAAGCACAGCTGCTCCAGTTTCTGTCTTGTTTTCCCAGAATGTACCAAACTGTTGATTTGGCCACTCCTAATGTTCCTGCTATCTCTCTGATGGATTTCTTTTTTTGCAGCTTAAGGATGGCCTGTTTCTCTTGCATTGAGAGCTCCACTGGACCGCAAGTTGTGGGTACACAGCAACTGCTTCCAAATGTGAATGCCACACCTGGAATCAACTCCAGAACTTTTACCTGGTTAACTGATGAAGAAATAATGAAGAATAGCCCACACCTGTCCATGAAACAGCTTTTGAGTCAACTGTCCAATTACTTTTGGTCTCTTGAAAAAGAGGGGGCTACATATTAAACAGCTGTAGTTCCTAAAGCCTTCCTCCAATATGGATGTGTATACCCTCAACTTAAAGCCAAGAGACTGCACTGTAAGGCCGTATTAATTTCACTCAATTTCAATAACCCTCATCAGCAGTGTTTTGGTGTTGGTTTATAATATGGCTATGACCAGGGCTGTAGCTCCCATGGGGCGAGTGAGGCACTCGCCTCAGGCGCAGCTGAGAGGGGGCGCAGCCAGGACCAGACTGTCTGCGCTCCCTCGCACAGGGCGCCATAGGCAACAGGGGCGCCAGGCGGCCAAAACAGCCACGGCCTAGCAGGGAGAAGAGGAACGGCACAGGCTCCAGCTTCTCCTCCGATCCCAGCTGCTCTCCCCACCTGTATGGGTAGAGGACTCTGTGTCCTCAATCTCTTTTTCTATTTCAAAAGGGAAATGTCAGGGGTCTGTTTAGATCTATCCACGAAGACACACACAAAGTCACACACATATTACTAGACATGTAACATGTGCAAAGACTCCATCCTGGAGGCAGGGCGCATGACGTCACATACCGCACACGTCTGTTGGGAGGCACAATTTTCTGTTCTTGCCTCGGGCGCAAAAGGAGCTGGCTACAGCTCTGCCTATGACTAATGACTGGTATAGTTGTACATATTTACAAGAACAGCCACAGAAACGAAGCAGTGGTAAGTATAGGCAGTCCTCGAGTTACATACATCCGACTCCTACTTACAAATGGAAACTATTACTGTTCAGCAGGGGTAGTTGTAATATTACCATGCTTGTGCCAACAAGGAGTGCCTGTCTTTTTGGGTCTGGTTTGTAGTACTGTACATACATTACAGGAAGTTGGTTCTTGTTAGACGTGCAGACGAAGGGTGCACGCTTCCTATTCTGGGTCACAGTGAGGTTTTTACTGCTGTCTGTATCCTCATTAGAAAGATTTAATCTCACTTCCTGTCCTTGAGAAAATAGGAAGTGACAGGAAATCTGCCCCTAGGAAAGGAAATTCACTCCCGTAAAAGGGATCATGGAAAAAAGGTGTCCCCACTGAAGCTTTATCACCAATCCTTGTTTCCACGACAACCCAACATTTTCAAAATCCAATTGTCACAGGGACAGAAAGTGAGGTGAAATCTTCTGAACGGGGGCACACACAGCAAAACAAACTTTACAGGGGGTAAACCCTTCCATATGCTATCCAAAACCAAAATACATTTTTTTTGGCTGGAGTTACACTTAAAAAATGTACCTGTTCCAACTTACATACAAATTCAACTTAAGAACAAACCTACAGTCCCCATCTTGTTTGTAACCCGGGGACTGCCTGTATAACCAACTGAAGTACAGGCGGTGAGGTTTATCAGCCAGAAAAGTAATGAATACAGTTAAGACAATGATGAATCTTAAACTTTCCAACAATAATGTTTGTTCAGTCAGTGTATATTGGAAGAGAGTAACCAGACCCAGACTTAGATCTAAAAAGAATGAATGGATCGTTGTGTCTAACAGCTACCAAAGAAATCAAGAACATACACAAAAGGTAAGTTTCCTGGAATTTGCTTGAATTAATATTACCAGTCTGTAGATACCCATCAATCAGGCATCCAAATGTGAAGCTTCTAGCTGGTTCCAAAGAGCCAGAGTAGAAAAGCTGAACTAAGCCAAATCATTCAATACACACACACGCAGGCAGTAAAAGGATAATGGCACTCTACCCTATATTACAGTGAGGACAGAGTAGGACATCTGTGGGAGCTGACTCTGCAGTCTCTGTTCACTTGTACGGTTGTGCTGAGTTAGGGGACCAAGCCAGTATTTCTACTCAGTTCTACAAGAGTTACTTGTCCTTCTGCATCTACAAACACCTTTTCTATTTTGTAATCCTTGCATACCTCATCAAATGAATTTTCAGCTCTGTAGAAGTATATAACAATATGTATCTTATTGCTACACCAACGTCTTTCAAGGCAAGCAATACACAGAGACAAAGGCTTGCACATCCAAAAGACCTAACACCCAAACACAAGCAAAGTACATTTGTACATGTATTTCAGTGTAATGAGGAATGCAAAGATATGTACATTGGGGAGACAAAACAACAAATTAATGGGAAAACATATGAAGGCAAATTTGACAAGTCAAGACAGTTTTCCTTCACCTTAAAGCAAAGGGACATTCTTTCAAGGATAGTGAGGGGCACAATTTGTACAAAGGGGCCAACTGGTTCACAAGAGGTGTGAAGGAGGCAATCTACACCAGACTGGAGCAATCATCCCTAAAAAGGGGATTCAACTGTATCTGTTTTCCTCATTGTGATATCAATGTAATGTATAGAAGGAATTCATAAGAGTTGATATCAATGTATAGAAGAATTGATATCACCAGATATTTTATAATTCGCTGATCAGATGTTCACAAAGGAGCAGATGTCAACGTTAGAATTTGAATAGGCAGCTCGGGCCTAATTCACACCCAGCTGTTAAATGGCCAAGATAGAACTGTGCATCTTTGGACTCTTCGACTACAGACCACAGCCGGGGACAAAAGATATCTCTATACACTGGCACCTCACCATCTGGGAATGGTTGTCATACGTGCCCATATAAAATTGTAGGTGTCGGTTTGACACAATCCCCTTGAAACTGACAAAATGGTTATTTGGGGTATACTTGCAGCAGCAATGCGGTGAGTGGACTTGTTGCGGTTGGGCTGACACTCTGAAGTCCTTTCCCTAATCCAGACATCAGAACCGGCTGGCCCAAATATCTTATGACCACTTTAGAAGGCAGAACCTTTCCTCCCAGCAGGTAAGCTGAAAGGATTGGCCAAAGGACTACAGCCCATTCCACACTCAGATCCCAATAAATTGGGGGGCTGGAATCATGGGACTTGTATTCGTCTGGGAGAGTGTATTTAAGAACACCGGGGGGGGCCTGGGGGAATTTATCAAATCTGGAGTAGTTGCCTATGGCAACCAATCAGCTTCTCTCTTCAGTTTGTCCAGTTAGGCTTTGAAAATGAAAGGTGGAAGCTGATTGGTTGCCATGCACAGCTGCTCCAGATTTTGTCTGCTCCGGTTATGATAAACTCCCCCCACAGCGTTTACACAGCGTTTACAGATTTCCGGCGTTCTCCCTGTAGGACAAACAATACTGCCCAACGGTAAAGTTTTTTCTCCTATTTATTTTATGTCATTAGCCAATATTTGTTGTATGTCATTGCCTTTCTTTCTACTTTTGTACATATTTTCTATGCACTGCCTGCCTGCCTATGTATATTAAACCATAAAATTAATAAGTGGCTTTTAGTGTACTAAACTACAAATTCATCCTCCTGGAGACATTGGTCATTGTTATTAGCAGGGCTTGAAAAATTTGATGGTGTCTGACCAGTCAGTCAAAAATGTCACCAGTCAGCATGACCGGACTATCACCTTGCAATTTATGTTAAAATGTTTTGGGGAAAAGATAGAGCTTTCTTTTGGAGGTTAATAATCACCACGGGGAACGTAAGTTTCCCTATGTTCTGTTATAAAACATTTATTCTTACCAATATTTTTAGTAAAACATAAAAGTCAGGGTCACGTAGGGTAAATAGACACCAAACATGTCAAGCCTTAAAATTGCGTGCGCCTGCAAAATCGCAAAAAAAGCCCGCAGGCGACGATTAAAACGCTTTTACCGCTCATCAGTTTAGTGTTATCAGTGATTAATGGCTCTAAAATTATTGCTCTCACTCCGACGTTTGCGGCAATATGTAACATGTGCGGCACAATAGGCGCAATCGTCGTTTTCGCACGTAGGCACACCCGACGCATATCTACGTGTGTATGTGGGGGGCGGGGACTTAAAAGTTTTTTTTTTATGCTTCTTTAATTTTTTTTTTTTTTTACACAACTTTATTGCTATTACATGGGTGGCTAAGAAGCCCCCTATGTGATAGCAAATTTACATGACAGGTCCTCTTTATGGAGACATCAGGGGTCTCCAAGACCCCTAATGTCACCTAGGGACCCCCAGAGAAGCTGATGAAGCAGAGATCTGCTTCATCAGCTTCTCTAGCTGGAGAGTGACACTGAATGCAGGAAGTGATGTAATATACATCACTTCCTGCATTCGTGGACTGAGTTGAGATAAAAGGGAGTTCGTGTACTGAACTCCCTTTGATCTCCTGTTACAGAGCCGTTGCCGGTCCCGGCCGTATCGGGCACAGCGGATCTCGGGACCGGCAACGGCAGTGACAGCTGCTAATACAAGTGATCGATCGCTTGAATGTAAAGCTCCCGGCCGGCAGTGTAATTACAACGGCCGGCCGGGAAGCTGCTCGTCGGGCTCCACCGTCCTCTCGTCACAGACGAGTGGACAAGTGGATTTTTCAAGCCCTGGTTATTTGTGTCTGTATGCTCGGTTATAAGGTCACCATTAATCTGTATGAAATTGCAGTGTGTGATTGTAATTTGCATGCGTGCGTGTCAGTGTGTATATGTTAGCAGATCTGCCAGAGAAGGATCTGTGTGTGTATGGTTTCCTAGCAGACCAGTCCGTGGAAGAATTGCATGTGGTGGCAGACTACCGCGAGTCGTGTGTGTGAGCAATGGGTAAGTGGTAAAACAAGGATTCTAGCTTGTCGGTTAGCTTGAGGAATCACAGAATTGTGTGGTAATCACTTAGAGTGCACCAGATTGGATATAAGATTTGTATCTGTGCACCAGATTGGAGGTAAGATTTGTATCTGCGTGTGTGTTCCGCAAGCTAACTTTGGGTGTGTCGTCCTCCAGTGGCAGGCTGTAGTATTACATGCTGTGACGATGGTTTCACAAAGAGTGTTTTATCAGCCCAAAGTAAGCACCTTCCCTCCTCCTACGGACGAGGAACCCACTCCGGTTAGCGAGTCGCAGTGGGTGGGCTCCCCTTTCGTGTCACTCATATAATACAGTTTTTACATCACTACCCTGGTGATTTGACAACAATTCACACCTTCATTCATCAAGAATCTAATAATTAGTACTCATATAGACTTCATGACACCAACAATGGGATTATACAACTAGAACAGGGTGGTTTGACAACGTTCACACTTACCATACTGTTCTACGACAATTAACATCTGCCTTGGCACATTCCATGGTGACTGTGATCTCTGCGTGGATATAAATGTTGGGGTACGTTCCTGGCACTCATTAGAACTGAACATGTGGCTCAGATAAGCTACGAAATGGTCTTCAACATTACAGAACGAGTCCAGTTAAATGTGACTAACTACTATTTTCAAACCTATATATGGCGTGAGTCAAGGAGAGAAGGCACCCAATGCTTTCTAAATGATTCTAGATAAGAGCAGAGGGCATTAGAGCCATGAAACCAATTCAAGACACTAGAGATCAAGCAAACATTTCTTGTCAGTATGGAAGATTTGTAGAGGATTAAACTGATATGTGATCGAGAATTTGGGGCATATTGGGTCAGCAGAAGGTTAATAAACAACGGCATTCAGTAAGCGTCTGAGTTCCCAGAGTTTAATGTATTACATGTTACTGTAATAACGTGACTCTTACCTTTTCGAGGGATCTCCGATGCTCCCCCGCTTTCTGCAGCATTTCCTTGGTGTGACCGGTTGCCTTATCAAACACAGCCTGAAAAATGCAAATGAATATCTAATTCTGTGTATTGATAGCTGAGGCTTTAAATCATCAGAAGAATTACCATACCAGTTCTCCGTGTCAGGCATTCTTCAAGTCTCATACCATATTATCAGATCCTTGCTTTCAAGAACATTGAGCCAGGATTTACAGAAAATGGGTCATCTGTAGTATTATATAGTTCCTGACTATTGATCTTTTGAAAAACCTGTAATTGGGGCGCAGCCTTGCTATTTGTGGGTCATGGTGCCTCTGTTTTTGTTTTAGCACCGACAAATTTCTATAAAATGGGGAAAATGTTACCTTTACTTGACACCTGTACCATCTTGCCAACAGTGAACCTGTACGGCGTTCAGGAAATTGAAGCCTACACATGACTATGCATGCTGTCCCTCATGCCCACATGATTTTGAATTGTGGCGGGAAATGACGTCATAGGATCACTTTTGGGCAGTGGTATTGGTCACCTCACATACAAGGATGTGTGTTAATACTTGTCCATATCGGTTTGTAATTTTCACTTGTTCTGCCTGATGAAGGGGATCCTGTGTGACCCCGAAACGTTGCAATAAGTGTATTGTTGCATGACACGTCAATAAAAAGACGTTATTCTACTTTGGAGTGCCGGTGTCCATAACTTCCTATACTCATGCCCACATGACACCTCTTGGACCTAGTGTTTGGCAACTCAAGCACAGGCTGCGGCGTTGTGCAGAGACTGGGGGAGTGTTGCATGGTTGCCCAACCGGAAGTACGGAGTATTTCTTTAGCAGCCTGGTGGCAGGGGAGTACAGAGATGGTATGAACACACTGCTTCCCTTCATAAAGTGAACCTTTGCTTATCATGCCTATCCTGTAATTTTTCCAGGGTTTGTAGAATTTTAAGTGTCATGTACTTTATTAATTTGAAATGAAGAGCCTTTTCAGGAGAATGGATACTATGGGAAACAATTTTTCCATCAAAAAATGTAATCATATATGTCTGTATTTACAGTAGCAAATGAAAGCACAAAAATAAACATATGCTGCAGTTATTACTACTAACTAACATTCTCTGTATACTGAATGCATGCTGCAAATTCAGCCGCATGTACGTGTAGTGAGACGCTCCATATAACTAACCATGCTCTGCAGAATCTTCAGTGCTTCATCTTTCCCATCTAGCTGTCTTTGAGAAGCCTCAAGTTCAACTCTTAACAAGTCAACTTCCTAGAGCAATGAATGAAACATGTTTGATACACAGCGGTGAGATAAGTTAACAAATCAAAATCAACTGGGACTAAAATGTTTATTCAAGTATATTAAGTGTCATTGTTGCCCACAGAGAGATCTTCACTGTATCCATGATGGGACCCCCAAAGTAAAATAATTTTAAACCTCCGCTGGGTCCTCTACTGCACTAGGGTCCTACATAAGTTACATGGCTAGTTACACTGTTGCTTGACTTTATATAAGCTCGGTCTTTACTAGATTGAATCCAGGTTTGAACCTGCAGCCTTGACAAGAACAATGATAAAATGCAGGATAGATTTCTTGTCACATAGGACAACATACAGAAAAACAGCTTCATCTAGACCAGGGGCTCCCACTATTTTTCGTCTGGAGATCTACTTTTCAAATATATATATTTCTTGGGAAACAACTACGGATGCACCGATACATCGGCCGCTGAAACATATCGACCGAAAATGGCACTTTTGGCATAATGCCGAAAGTGCAATTTTCTGGCCGATACAGCTGCGCATCCGTGCTTTCTCTCCTCCACGCTGGGCGCTGCTCTGTGTCCGAGCGGGGAGGAGAGAAACTTTCACAGGCGGCCGAGCGCTGCAGGAGGAGAGCACTGTGCGCGGCCGGCGTCTCTCCTCCCTGCACCGCTCAGCCTCCTGTCACAGATCGGAGGTGAGCGGTGTGGGCAGAGAAAGCCCGTGCTGTCACAGGAGGCTGAGCTCCACTCGCTCAGCCTCCTGTGACAGCCTGTCAGGAAGGAGAGCAGGGTACAAACACTTAGTGATCTCTGAGTGTTTGTACATAATTGAGGAATGGTATGGTTACTATATCCTCAATTATGAATGAATGGGAAGTGATCTACATCACCTCCTGTTCATTGATGATTGTGGTTATAGTAAACACACTATGTCCTCATGTTATGAATGAACAGGAACACTCATGTTCATTTATAACAGGGGCTGCAGAAAAAGAGGAGATTGAAGACTCTGTGTCCTCTTTTTCTATTTTAAAAGGGAAATATCAGGGGTCTGTTTAGACCCCTAACATTTCCCCAAAGTCCCTAAAAGTAAACAAATTAAAATATTTAATAAAAAATTCATAAATACAAATATTTTAAAAATGTAAAAAGTTATAAAAAATAAAATATACATTTTTTTTTTTAAAGTTAAAATAAAAAACAAATTTCGGTTTCGGTCTGACATTTTTTTTTTTTAATTTCGTTTTTTTACATTTTCATTTCGGTGCACCTCTAGAAACAACCATTGTTCAAACATATGCACAGTCAATGTACAAATACCAAATGTGAACAGATAAACATCACAACTCAATTCACTGGTAGCTCAACTGTAGGCGGAGAATGCACTGTGTAGCCTGTATCCAACAGCTAATAGCACACTCAATTGTGAGATCATAGTCACTCTATCCAGTCATTTTGGCCTATGTGGGTACCTGTAGACACCACAGCCTGGCCACTTACAAGTGACATCGGACACATTATTCCTCTGATAAATCGGTACCAGCAGAATCCACTCTTTTCTATTTCCTCACCTTTCCACTGAATGCTTAGCAGTTTATGGAGCACTCTGAAGACACAGGTCTGCAAATTCATGCAAGACCTCTCTTCCCTTGAAGCTTAATAGTAACCACAACCTGTTGTGTACCACTTCAGCTCCCTTAAGCTCACAACCTCTGTAAAACTAACTTGTCTTGGAATTATGAAATCCAATTCCTTTAAAAAAAGATTAGTCATTATTTAAAGCACTGGTACACTCTCTGCAGAAAAAGCACTGCTTATTCTATACATTCATTCTCTCTACTGTAAGCAGTGTATAGTCCTGAGGCTGAGGAACTTGTATAACTGGTTAAGAAGGACTTACAATCCCAGGTCAATGTGTCTAAAAGCAAATACTGGTAAAACTCCAAAACCAATTAGGAGGCAAAACCAAACTAGGAACATTCTCAAAGAAACAAGATCATTGTAAAGAAAAGCAGGGACGCCCAGTGTTTCCCTGACTCTAGTTTTCATGTACCATTAAAGCTGAATACCAGGCAGATAGTATTTTTTATATTTCATCCAGTTATGTAATGAATGCCATTCCGTGTATTTTTGTATACAACTTGCTTAATTACAGAGAAGGAGGTACTGGCTTTCTGGCAGTGAAAATGAGGGTCGGAGCAAATAAGCACTCTATTGCTTTGCGAAGTGAAGAGCACAGGAATTGCCTTATCAATCTGCTCCTTCACTATCTAATTGCAGGATATGAGGGACACTTGACCAAGGTGTATTGCATAACACCTGGAAAACTGCAGGGAAATAAAAAGGCATGGCTTAGCTGTCTGGAGTTCCACTTTAACATGCCAGATTTTCAGGACTCCCCTCTGTGGACACAAGTATCCAATTAATGATCCACAATCATTAACTGGCTTACTGGGTACCTGAGGAATGGGCTGATGAAGCTGTACTATATTTCACACCCCAAACTATGATATGAAATGGGGTTGGTAAGCATAGTCTTCACGGGTAGTTTTACACGATAGTGCAGATTCATCCATACAGGGTTTCTTATTTATAACCAGGATACCAGTGGGGAAATCTTCTCTCCAATGTTTTCAGTTGACAGTTATGGCAATGGCAGAGGGAAGGCTAGCACCTTCAGAAGGGCCATACAGAATGACCCTTAACCCCTGTATAAGTTAACATGAGGTTGTCCACCTAGAGGTGACAGTTAATTGTATTAAGCTCACTAGTGTGTTCTGTGTTCATTGGCTATTCATGGCCCCCAGCATAATTTCAGCTAACTATTATCAGGAGGAATAATATATTGGCCTATTTAGAGCTTTCTTGACTGCTGCTCCAATATCCTTTCCAAACCTATGAGACTAAAAGATATGAGAGCATCTGCTGACCCCCAAAAAGGGAGAAGACCTGTACCTCTGACACCTACCTCTGTCAAATCTTGAAGACGCTGTCTCAGGTCTTCACTGGAGACTTCAGAGCTTGCATCTAAACATAAACAGAAATGTGATTATAGTTGAAGCTCAAGGCTCACATTAGCAGATGGCTATTCAAAGTATACATTGTAACTGTATTATGCACCCTCTTGACATGTAGAGAGATGTCACCTCTCCATGCCTGTGTGAAAATCCCCCGCCCTTGGAACCTTTGGTTTCCCTTCAAAGAGAGCCCCACCATGTTCTATGGTCAGGCTCGTATTGGGTGAAACATTAGAGAGGGGCAATTCTAGTAGGCTGCAGTGTGCCGTGATCCGCTTTAATAAAATCAAATTGGCAGCAAAAAAAATCCAATAATTGGTTTTCTGGTGAAAAGTCTAAAAACATCATCATGCTTTTGCCATCATGACAGTGATTTGAATTTAGGTTCTTTTGTGTGGCCAGTGCTAGTTATCAGCAAGTAACAAGTAACTCGGTCTGTTAAAGGAGAACTATGGGGTCAGGGCTTTTCCCCATAGTTCTCCTAAGGGTAACGGGAGGATATAAACTAGCGCCCTCCCATTGCCCAAAGCTCAGTATACTACAGCTCGTGGTATACTGAGACGCCACAGCCGGAATGGATCCCGACAATACTGTCTGGATCCACCCAGCTGCGTGAGTGACAGCTGGCTCTTCCTATCTAGAGGCAGAGCCAGCTGTACCCGCCCCCTCCCCCGTCCGTTTCGTCAGTCAGCGCTAGAGGATCGGACAGGGGAAGGGCGGAATCCCTGCAGGGAGCCGTAAATTGACAGTCACGGCTCTCTGCACGGATAGATCGAGAAGAGAGCGAGCGACGGTATGTGTTCGCTCACTTCCCGATCCACTGAGCCGACCGGGGACAGTTTCATTGTCACAGGTCGGCTCAGATTATGAGGCTGAGTGAAAAATCACTCGCCTCATAATTCTCCTTTAAATTGCTGCCCATTGTGCAACAAGAGTTTTCAAATGTTCTCCTATGTAAGCCATGTAGCCAATCATGATGACATAGTGGAGAGGGTGGGCACCAACACAAAAGGTTCACTTTGTCAAGTACTTTATTTGGCCACTCTTCCCTTGTAGGTGAACGTGTAAACTGGTTAGAATAAAACATTTTAATAGCTCATTATTATAAAACAATAGTGTGTCTTTCAGCTAGACTGGATTTCTTCTTTATAACGGCCTGCGTAAGGTTATTGGCCAAGATGTACAGCACGGTGTGTACAGTAATAATGGTGTCCTTGTACACTCTGTTATATTTCCAGAGATAAATGAGATTATATTACACACCACCTTGCCTGAGGAGTCCGTATTTAGACAGTAATCAGGAATTAGGCTCTGGCACAGGTAAACCAATATAAAGAAAAAAAAAAGTCAGGTCTTTCAAATAAATGAAGACTTTGGGCCAGGCTATGGACAATAAAGTATTTGAATAGTGCTAACAAGCTGCAAATACGCTTTACAGCATATGTCAAGCCAAAACCTATGATGTGATTTTTACCTTCCTGTTTCCTGTTGGGGAGATTTCCCTTTACTTCCTGCCTCACAGATGCAACACAAAATGAGAGTATAGATCTCAAAAGTCAATGGAATTCCCATTTCAAAGAGCTGTTACAGGAAAAGGCATCTCTGTTGGAGGATTTTCCTCACTTTCTGGGTTGTCACCGCGTTAACTATAGGGGTGTATCTCCTTAGTGGGGAAACAGAATGCAATATAAGCCTGACAAAGAGTCCAACCTTTCACTACTGCTTTTACATTCACGTTACAATAAGTCCTACTCCAAATCTACCTCAGGAAACACTTTCACTTTCTCTGTCTACGTCAGCTCCACCCTGGTAGCAGTCACTTGGCAGCCTACTGGCCTTCTATAATGTAAGCACAGAGCAGGTTCACAAAAAAGAGGGGAGAGAAAAAATGCTAAGACCAGAGTTAAATTATATAAATGCTTCTATTGTGATCTTTAAGATGAATCGCTCCACCACGTCTGCAGCTACAAAGGCCAGTCAGGGCTTTTTTTAAAAAAGCTTGGTTATTGCTTGTTAAGAATGCACGTAAATATTTTAATGTCCACAGACTGGCAAAAACCAAGGTCTACTTTAAGTCTCTGTTCACTCCTAGGCGTCAGCGCTTCCGTGTGTTTTTATGCACATTTTTCCCCTCGCATGGTTTGCGCGTTTATGTGCATTTTGCAAATTTTTACATGCAATAGACGCGCATAGGTAAAGACTCACGTTTTGTTGAGATCAAAATGCATTGCTGTGAACGAGGAAAGGTGCGCACAGAAATGTGGCCAACCGAAATTTGAGGACAGTAGGAAGAGGTGGGGAAATATCTCCACTTCTAGGAAATGCAGAAGCTTTAGCAGTCAGAAAAACATGAGGTTTGATCATCCCAGGAAGATTTTGGAGTCTTTCAGTTGCCTGTATTTCAGGCAGCCACCCCCTCTCCTCTTCAACTATGTATTTTCAAGGCAGCAAGCTAAGATTCAACTAGTAGCATGAAGACAACATCAAAGGAGGTCCCAGAGATGTTTGCTTGCAAACTCAGCTTATTATTCAGCCTATTGTGACCTGGTGGCCCACTGCCAACACCACTGTTGTGAGCCCTTCAAGAACTTTTTTTTAACCTTCCTTTTTGGCACAGATCTGCCATCACCACCAAGTCACATGTCTCTGTTTAGGTACCTAGGTCCAATGTCTGGGCAACCATAGATCTCACTGCCTGTTGACTAGATCTGCCTTTATAAAGGCCGTGGAACGCATGCATACACTAATTCTGTTGTCTGAACAGTGTCATTCCCCACAATGTTCAGACACTATATGCCAGGGGTAAGCAACCTTGGCATTCCAGCTGTAGTTACACTACAACTCATATCATGCCTCTGCCTATGAGAGTCATGCCTGTGGCTATCAGAGTCTTGCAATGCCTCATGGGATTTGAAGGTTGACAACAGCTGGTGTGCCATGGTTGCTTACCCCTGCTATATGAACTTCCCTAGCAATCAAGACATATGGAAAACTGTACAAGTGAGGAATAAAAATATAGTTCTCACAATCGTCTTACCAATGCTGTTTTGCCTGCACCGCACGTAGCCCTCTGTGGAGGGTCTTAAAACACTTCTGTCCTCAGAGTTACAGTATTTTCCACCATGGCATCTTACAGAAGAAACATCATCACCCTTCTTTACAAGATGGTAGTGACCATGAGCATCAGATCCCTTTTTCAGTCTCAATGTCCTGGCCATTGTCCCCTCTATAGCTTCATACAAGCCACCAGGTTTTCTCCCAAAGCCTTCTCCCAGGTCTCCTCCAGCCATGAAGTCTTCCTCTTCTTCTGATGGGCAGCCATGTTCATTAGCCAGGGTGTCACACATCGCTATGGTAGGTTCTTCTGTACATAAAAGACACAGAGAGAACATCGTTCATTACTGCAATATCGAATATCAAACACATAAATAGTCACCACAACCAGTAATACTATGACATGTCAACCACGGCTTCAAATGGGACTTGGCTGGTCTATAGTTAAAAGCTTAATTACTTTTCTGACCATGTCTCATGTTACACCCATGACTTCAAACATGGTCACAATGCACCCCTTCTGCCCCCCCAACTTATCTAGGGTTCTTCTCCCTGCCGGCTGTTGTTCAAATTCGGTGCGACTGTGTGCGTCTCTGCTCACACATCCGCGTCATCCATTCACAAATCCTTTGATAGGATCTGTGAATGGAGTCCACGTCAGGTAGACTTGTAGATCTCAATGGAATACAAAAGTGGTAAGGTTGGTCATAATACTACAAGGTTTTGTTACATTTAAGAGGAACTTTACCCACCAACCTAATGTCTCCCAAAACAGTTACTTTTAGGGCATGCCAACGGTCAGGTTGCCAGTGTCTGAACTCTCAAGCCCTGAAATGGCTGGTGTTATAGCTGATCCCATGTGCAGCAACTGCAATCCAGATAGAAGCTAAGATGGCGCCTTCCCTTGCCGAAAAGTAGAGGAGGTTGTAGTTCTGTTTTAGGGCCCATTCACACCTTATCCAGACCAGAATGTTTTTGTGTCTGGCCCATTCATTCCTACGGGAAAAATCAGGCCGGTGCACACCACTGTGTTCCAGAACGTTTAAAAAAGATACCTCAC
Source organism: Nanorana parkeri (assembly GCF_000935625.1). Classification (NCBI taxonomy): domain Eukaryota; kingdom Metazoa; phylum Chordata; class Amphibia; order Anura; family Dicroglossidae; genus Nanorana; species Nanorana parkeri. Next base: position 735,990 of record NW_017307090.1, read on the forward strand.
GCACTGTTTTCTGTGGTCTGGAGTGCACACACCAGAATGCACTGGAACGCACTAGAAAGTCAATTGAAACTAAAAAAAAAAAATCAGTGGAGCGCACACCGGAACACATCAAAAACGTACATGATTGGGTTTGCAGAAACGCATCCAGATCTGGTCTGGAGATGGTGTGAACAAGCCCTTAAAGGAGAACTATGAGGTGAGTGCTTTTCACTCACCTCATAGTTCTAGCCGACCTATGACAATGAGACTGTCACAGGTCGACTCAGTAGATTGAGAGGTGAGCGAACACCTACCGGCGTTCGCTCACCTCTCGATCCTGTCACGGCTCTCTGCCATGACAGGGGAGAGGCTGGATTCCCCCCTCCGATCCGCCAGCGCTGACTGGCGGAACGGACAGGGCGGGTACAGCTGACTCTGCCTCTAGATAGGCAGAGCCAGCTGTCAGTCACGCAGCTGGGCGGATCCCGGCACAATTGTCGGGATCCGCTTCAGCGTCTCAGTATACCGCGAGCTACAGCTCGCGGTATACTGAGCCTAGGGTGACGGGAGGACGCTAGTTTGTGTCCTCCCGTTACCCTAAGGAGAACTATGGGGAAAAGCCTTAACCCCATAGTTCTCCTTTAAAGATGATTGTACGGTATGGTGACTCCTAATCAAGTGACCTCACATCCAACACAAAGACAGGGGGCTTCACCTTGGTGGAATACATCGTTTGAATGATCTAATATTCATATTTAAAAGATTAAAGGGTCCAACTGTCATAAAAAAAAAAAAGCGCACTGCTTCATAAAGGAAAAATCTGCATGTTTTTTCTTTTGCATTGGCGCCAGTGAAGCATTGCAGCCGTGATCAGTGGATCATGGGTGCAACGTTCTGGCTCCTGCAGACTCTTCCTCCCGTCCACGGAACGGACATTCAGTAACATGGAGGACGTGTCAATGGACTACAAGTGTGATGTCATTGCACTCGTATTCCATTGAGAACTACATGATCCTGTCAAAGGATCTGTATATGGACGACGCAACAGTGTTGGCGGAGGCACGAACAGCCGCACCGACTTTAAGAATGAAATTAAACTTTGACATGATTTTTTCTAAAGGGTTTTGATGATTTGTAGGTCTGTAGCACAGCATTTGATGTCAGCAACACCCAGAAACAGTATGGTGACAAGCCTAATTTCCTGCTACACACACAATATTTGAATTCCGCACCAAGCTTCCAGAAACAGGAAGCTGCCCTATGACAACGTCTTTATAAATGTCTCATTCCTGAGAACATCGGATGTATGACAGGAAATGAACAGGGAGGGTGGAAGGAAAGCTTCCATTACTGCACACTGGCAGGAAGAGGACACACCACCACTCCCGGACTGGATTACTTTCAGCACCAAGAATGACCGTGAGCCCACTCACATCGGGAGCCCCCGGGGCCCCTCGTACGGTGACACCTCCCCACCGTCATCTGCCATGTGTCCCTGGATAGATCAAACTTATAATGACTCATTGGATCTCTGGCAGGAAATACAAATCAGTTTCTATGAAGGAAGGGGCGGACAGACAGGAGAGGATAGCAGGACGTGTGTTCGGAGTCTCACCGGGTGTAATGAGCAGAAGTAGACCGATTCAGTCCGCCGCTGTCCCCGGGCTGTCACTGTCTCCCGGGGGTCTGTCTCTGATCGCCGCACACACAGACGTGGCCTCTCCCTTCCTCTGTCACGTGACCCCGGGCTGGGCGCCGCCCCTTCACCTGTGCCTCTACCTGTCCTGTGCTGTGACATCGGTGCATTAGTGGAAGTCACTCTCCATATACAACAATAGATAGCACTGGACTTTACTTTATTCTCATTTTTAATTAAAAGGATTTTATTTATAATGTAATTCTAAACAACTAATTATAAATAACAAAGGCACTTAGAATAAAACTCTCACTGTTCACCTCAACCCAGCTTGGCCTACTCATAATAAGGTAAAGCCAGCACTTCATTTTTGCAAATTTTGGGTTGTCACCAGAACAGTAATAGACAGGAAATCTTCCAATGGGGACACTAGTTCTGGCAGCAACTGTGCAAAAGGGGAGTTACTGCACTTTGGAGCAATTTCAACTAACTTCCTGTGGTGGCTTTGGAACAGGGAATGACAGGAAATCTCCCCCCTTGGACATAGATGCAGAGGTATATCTACAACAAATTGTGCCCCTGGTGTCCCACCCAGCTCCTAGCAACTAGTAGTGTCACTAGGCGGGATGCTGGCCAGAGTGTCCCTGGATGCTAAGAGTCAGGCAGGGAGATGTGTATGGCCGTTTGTAGTGATATGTAACATGTGTGGTGCAATTGTCGCTTACACACAGGGGGCACCAGATGCATGTGTGTATGTGGGGACGGAGGACTTGAAACAATGTTTTTGTTGGGGGGGGGATTAATGTAATTTTTTTTTACTTTTTTTTTTACACTTAACTTTATTGCCTAGCATGCCCCTATGTGATTGCACAGACACAGTGACAGCTCCTCTTTATGGGGACATCAGGTGTCTATTAGACCCTCATGCAGTGGTTCTCAATCTTTCTAGGGCTGGGATCCCTTGGTAACATTTACCAAGTTGTGGTGACCCCCAACAGAATTTTCTTTATTATTATTACAATTATTCTTATAATTATTATTTGTATTTTTACTTTTTAACATTTTTATTTCTCTTATTATTTCTTTTATAATTTTCATTTTAATATTGTAGAACTCACTTGACTAGCTCCCCGCTGTACATTTAGCCCTGCTTGCCCAAAGTAGGGCTAAATGTAGAAAGAAAAAAAAACACTTGCCTGCCCTCTGCTCCTACGCGGCCGCTGCAGCGGCATCTGGCGGCGCAGCGGTGGAACTGACACTGCTGTGCTAGGAGGAGGCTGAGGAGCCTCTCACCTAGCGCAGCAGAAGGCATGTGGCGACCCACAGGTTGAGTACCACTGCCCTAATGTCACCTAGGGACCCCAAAGAAGCTGATGAAGCAGAGATCGTGCTTCACCAGCTGGAGAAATGATACACTGAAACCGGTAATGCACATCGCTTCCGGGTTCAGCAAAAAGAGAGGAGATTAGCTGCTGGAAGTGTGCTGATCTCCCTCCAATCTAAGTGCGGAGACCTGCCGTGACAACATTCAGTCAGCGTATGTCTGTCCCTTAATATTTGGCTGGGCATGCCTGGCTCATATAGGCTTGCCTTCATTCAGGTAGAGTCCTTCCGTCTCAAAGGGATCAATTTTCGGCTTAGTTTACCAATGTAAGTATACATTACAAGCCCTTGAAACAGTTTGATATATTCAAGTGGTCCAAGCAGCCAATCCTTTTTTATGTGACAGGAAACCTGTAGTGAGGAAGTGTGGATAACGATGACCTCTCCTAAAAATTCTAGTACTTGGCTGTCTTGCTGCGTTTACCTTCTAAGCAGCTGACTTCTAAAAGTATGAAGCTCTGGAGTGGTGATTTCTCTCTGACTTTCCTTTTCTGCATGCTTGTTCCAGGTCACCTTACCAAAATATTGATGTCACAGGCATATACATATAGGTTGAGTAGGGTTTCCAAAAACTTATGGCATCACACTGCTACATCACCAAAGCTGTAGCCAAAATTAATAATGGGGTATGATCTGATGTCATTAAAGTGACATTAAAGTCAAAAACTTTTCCCCTCCCCCCCATGTAAATGTCAGCACTTACCTTAACTGATGTCTCTTAATCCGATCTTCTTCTTTCCTGTTGTTTTCATCTGTCCCTCCAGCGCTGCTGCGGGTCTCCGATCCAGCACGGACTCCTCTGAGCTTGCTGGCGCTTCCTGTCCCAGGTGTCTGCATGCGAGTGCACTCGTCCATAGACTTACCTTGTGTCTCTCCTCGCATCCCGGCCGAACTGCGCATGCGCCCGCCCCAAGTAGCTTTGCTGCCGCCCGAGAATTTTCGGATGGGAGCACGCGGGGAAGACACAGGTAAGTTTAAACCCCTTTTAAAGCGTTTTTTTTTTTTTTTTTAACTTTTTGCATATATCTACTGCTTGCTAACAGTAGATATATGCAGAAACACCGGAGGGTTTAGAAACCCTTTAACCACAATGTATCATACACAAAAGTCTGTAACATCCAATTGTATTGAAACATTATTAAAATCCATTACAAAAAATGTCATGGGTTTGAATGATGTTTCAATAAAATTGGATATGATACATTGTGGTTGATGACATCAGATAAAACCCCTTTATTCATTTTGGCTAAAACGTTGCTGATGTCACAGGCAGCATGACATCTCATCCTGTCAAAAGGAGGCCAGCAATGGCAGCCTCCTTCTTTCTCCTATTACAGGTTTTCTTTAAGTGCATGCTGAGCATTGTATAACACTTGCAATTATGTTTTTACCTCTGAAGGAGATCCTAGCAAAGCCCCCGAGCCTTCATCTTTCTTCCTCCTCCTCAGAACGGCGCCATCATTGCTCAGGCGTGATCCAGGGTCATTCACTTCCTGGACTGAGATGCTGGCCCAGTCATTTTGATTAGTTTTGGATAGAATGGAGACGTTTTAGAACCTCTATCTAGTTTTGTTTTATTGCTGTAACTATACCTCCTTTGTTCCCATCTGTTTGGCAGGTGTCAGAATAGGAAGTGAGAATAAAGGTGGCCATACACTCTACAACCATCGCAAGACTTTAGTCTTGCGATGGTTGTAAAGGGATTAAAAAAACGTACGATCTGCCCATCTTGGACAGGCAGATCGCACTCTCGATCATCGCAAGCCCGCCCCCCTGAGGGGCGGGCTTCCGATGACCGCAATGCTGAACGGGCAGCACACCGGCCCGCTCAGCATTTATCTTCCGAGCACCGTTCTAACCAGCCGAGAATCGTACGATTCCCGGCTGGTTTTCGAACATGCTGGTTCGACAGAAGACGTGCGACCGTACAGTAGAAACGGTCGCACGTCTCCGTTCACACTGCTCGATTATCGTACGAAACACCGATCGCATACGGTTATCGTACGATAATCGAGCAGTGTATGGGCACTTTAAGTCTCCCATCAGATGATAAAGACAACACAAAAACTGTTTTTTCAGTAGAGTGGGGAAGGGTTTGTACCTCTGGCAGCTGTTTTTTTTGCTGTTTGTGTCTTGGTCAATCAAACAACAGTCTTGATTTTTGTCAACCTGTTTAAATAACCAAAAACCACCCAAAATCACATATATTAAAAAAAACAAAAAAACATTGCACACGTAACTCCCAAAGCATCCCTTCCAGCAAGCTGACATCACAGTCACTGACCTGGGAGTTTTTCTGACAGGCTTGGGAGAGGCTGCACATGGCCTGCAGGGACTGTATACAATTAAAGATTCTACAGGTGAAACTCGAATAATTAGAATATCGTGCAAAGGTCATTTATTTCACTAATGCAACTTAAAAGGTGAAACTAATATATGAGATAGACTCATTACATGCAAAGCAAGATAGTTCAAGCCGTGATTTGTCATCACTGTGATGATTATGGCTTACAGCTCATGAAAACCCCAAGAACCCCAAATCCACAACCTCAAACAAGGATTGTACATAGAACAATATCGGACCTCTGAAAAGTACAAGCATGCATATGTACTCAGTACTTGGTTTGGGCCCCTCTTGCAGCAATTACTGCAATTACTTTTGCACGATATTCTAATTATTCGAGTTTCACCTGTATTTAAAAACTGTGCAGTTCTGGAGACCCTGGAATGCATGGACATTTTTTTGCTAGAGGTGAGCAAACCCTTAAAATGCAGCTTGCTGCTATGGAGAAAACATACTGTGAGCTGGCCTTGAGCACTGCAGTTAAAATGTTTTGTTTGCTCGTTTTAGATAGAATAGGGAAGGGTGGGAAGTTATTTTCTGCTGTCTGTGTTTGGCTGAGGAGACTTCCCCTTACGTCCTATCATAAACATACAACAGGAAATGAAAGGAAATCTCCCCAGAGTGAAGGGAATTCCTCTCTCACACAGCTGTTACTGGAACAATGTGCCCATTGGATGACTTACCCTTACCTCTTGTCCTGGTGACAACTCTAATATTTTGGATTTCCACTTACTTACTAAGTGATAATGGTTAGCAAGACAAATACAACGGTGCACCTACTTAACAGGGACACAGAGATAAAAACCTGAGTTAAAAATGCACGAAAGGCACCACTGGTATAAAGAGCAGGATCATGGAGTTGATGGCATTGGATTTGGGGCATAGCCATAAAAACTAGGGACGCACTGATAGAGATACCAGTATTGGTACTGATACTGGGTATTTTCACTCGTACTTGTCAAAATGCCCTGATACTACTAAATGACAATAATCGGCGCTCTTTATGTCTAAACATGAGCGGCTGCCTCACTTGCTGGGCAGCTTGCTCACGGAAGCCTTGTGGAGACCTTGCAGCACCTGTTTACAGCGCTGGCCAGCCGAACACCTCCTCCGCCTTCCCGCCGCCCCTACAGCCATGGTGAGACCCGGCACAGCACTGGGGAGTCTTTGCACCGACCCACACGCAGCCCTGGTGAGCAACACAAGAGTATGTAGCTTCATATTATACGGCATTGCTGTATAATGTTGTGCTGAGATTTGTAGTCCTCTATAGCTGGTGGTAATCTGCATTGCTGTATAATGTTGTGCTGAGATTTGTAGTCCTCTATAGCTGGTGGTAATCTGCATTGCTGTATAATGTAGTGCTGAGATTTTTAGCCCTCTATAGTTTGGAGCCAGTGGCAGAACTACTAGAGTCGCAGCAGCTGCGACTGGGCCCTGGCTCTCCACCACCGTCCTAAAATCATTAGTCTGTACTATTTTAGAAAAACTGTCACATGACACACTCACAGAAAAGAAAAAAAAAAGGTATTGGTATCAGCGGGTACTTGAGGAAAAGTATCGGTACTTATCTGGAAAAAATGGTATCAGTACATCCCTAATAAAAACATGAAGCTCCAGTTGGATGAAAACTGATTTTGACATGCAAACATCCTCCAACAAAGTAACATTTTGATCAATACATAAACCAATCTCTATAATAAATATGTGCTTAAATGATACATGCAATCAAAAAAGTGTTCACAATGAATCTTCTTATAAATAATAGTCCTCTGGAAAGTTCAATCATATATTCCGTGTTCAAATATACACAAATGTGGAATCACACGTATATAGTTCTCAAGATTTGTCCCAAGTGCACCACACTCTTTATCCTTCCACTTTCTATGGCCCGTGTTGAGCATTATGTTGCAAGCAGAAAAATCCCTGAGGCTGGAAAAAGTACATGAGTTACTTTTTGGCAGGTTACAGTGTTTTTTGGTCCCATAGACTTCAATGGGAAACTTTGTGCGACAAAAGGCTCAGGTGTGAACAGGGGCCATAGAAATGAATGGGATTACTTGTCTTGAGTGTTTTGTCGTGCTCATATGTCTATGTGTGAAGGTGCCCATACACCTTACGATTATCGGACTAAACTTTTCGTCCGATGATCGAACCGTCGTACGATTTTCGTACGACGGCCCCATCCTGCCCCGATTATCGCAAGGTTCAATCAGCGGTAGTTAGAAAAAAACACCTGGACGACTTGCGGTAATTGACCGCAATTATTTTCGTTTGCGCATGCGCAGTGTTAATCGTACGACATTTGACGGACGGAAACGCCAACAACCATGCGAACATCGTACGATCAACCAAAGTTTTCAAACATGCTTGGCCGTCAAAAGTCGTACGATTGTACAGTACTATCGGTCGGGCACTCTATTCACACGTTACGATTGTCGTACGAAAAGTCGATCGCATACGATTATCGTACGATAATCGTAAGGTGTATGGGCACCTTAACAGGGACATGTAGTGTCGAATTGAACAAAAAAAAATAAAAAAAATGGAGAAAAAAAAACAAACGTTTTTTTATTTACAATAATAGTTTAGCACAGAACTTAAATAAACTACATTTCACATTATATGTCACCTTGCAATAACCTTGTGACTACTCGGCTGAGGAATACTGCATCTGTACACAAGAGCAGTGTGAAGAAACACAAATGTGGGCCTGGTTGCTTTGACCATTAACTGTCTTTCTGGCACTTTCATCTTGTAACCAGTTTTCTTTGACCAATAAAAATATGATACTATGGCGGACGTGTTTGCCAAAGACCAAAGTGGGGGTATAGCAATATAATGATGTCCATTTACACCACAATTCAATGTGGGCAGTAGAGGCAAAAGGTCCTGTGAATGGTGGATATCAACAAATCTCAGTCACTGTCATATTCCTCTATCTTTAACTCTTCATCTTCCATAACTGCTTCAGCTGCTACAGGTTGAGGTTGGCTGGTTGGCAAATCTGCGTCCCCTCCTTGGCTGGAAGGAAGCAGTAGCACCCTTTGCCCATCTGCACTTTTAGATATGGCATCGTTACTTCTTTCTTTTATACTGGGTGCATGGCTTGGATCTTCGTCCTCATCGCTGTCAGCATCTGCACCTGGATCTTTGTCTGTCAATGCTTCAAGCTTCATTCTGGAAGAACAAGATTATAAGTACATCCAAAAGGACAATAACTTCAAATTACAGGCCAAATGACACCAAAACTGATATGCCAGTATTAAGTAAATTGCTACAGCAGATGGATTGCGCAGCTCTCCTTTTACTTAGCAAAAGCATATGGACCATTCTACTGCAGTGAAGAGGGGATTTAAAGGAGAACTATGGGGTCAGTGTTTTTCCCCATAGTTCTCCTTAGGGTAACGGGAGGACACAAACTAGCGTCCTCCCGTCACCCTAAGCTCAGTATACCGCGAGCATACTGAGACGCCGCAGCCGGAGTGGATCCCGACTTAGACGTCAGGATCCGCCCAGCTGCGTGAGTGACAGCTGGCTCTGCCTATCTAGAGGCAGAGCCAGCTGTACCCGCCCCCTCCCCCGTCGGTTCCGCCAGTCAGCGCTGGCAGATCGGAGCGGGCAGTGGGGAATCCAGCCCCTCCCCGTCACGGCAGAGAGCCATTACAGGATCGAGAGGTGAGCGAACCCGGTATGTGTTCGCTCACCTCCCGATCTACTGAGCCGACCTGTGACAGTCTCATTGTCACAGGTCGGCTAGAACTATGAGGTGAGTGGAAATCCCTCATCTCATAGTTTTCCTTTAAGGAAATGGGAGAAGACTATACGGTATAGTCAAACGATTACAGAGGGTGATGGCCAAGATAGGGGCCAGTAACTCCAGATGAGATATCACATTACTACTATAGAAAATACAAAATTATACCAAAACCTGCTGGTAGCGAATACAGAAATGTACACTTTGGTCTTTAAAAACATCAACAAAACAAGCTAGGAGTGCAAAGGAGCACAATTTCTTAATTATCCCCATAGCTAAAGAGAACCTTATAGTAAGGATGTGACTTAAAGGGAACCTGGCATGGCCTAAAAAGTGCAAAAGGCAAAACATAGTGGGAAATAGTACAGGCTTTTTCCTTGAATACAAGAAAAGGTGATCATACCCCAATAGGTTTATTTCATTCAGCCCACAGGCTGAACAAAAAGTAATCTAACAGATTCCTCCATCAATTCTAAACAGCGTGGATGAAGACATAGCGCTCCCTCGCCCCCCGGGCTATTTGTATTCTGACAGCCGGTGCCAGCTGCTGTCAAAATACAGTAACTGCAGCAGATTGGCAGTTCTGCCAACAATGTTCAGCCCAGCTCCTTGAACAAAAGTCAACTGAGTACTCGGCTTTTGTCTAGCTGGCAGGGCCACCCACTGTTATGATTTCGGCTGACTCCTCAGGCAGTACACATGTTTTGCTCTGAGAATAAACCACCTAACATTCAACTGTGAAATAACAGAGCATACGCCTATTAGAAGTGCAGCATTTAGAAGACAACACAGTTAATGGGTAATAATTACCTTGCAAAATGCCTCTTTAAAGGTAATCGGCCAACATCCTGGATAAAGGAAATTTGTGCTGGGAAATTAAAAAATAAATAATTAAATGACGATTAGAAAATCTATATTTGACACAATGTTTTTGTCTCATATGTGTCTTCCTTACCTGGGTTTCTCAGGGGATTTGTGAGCTTAGCCAGGTATGGGATCACCTGGGTCTGAAGGCAAAATGGTGAGGAACACAAAATTGAAAACAGCTCTCTAGCTGCAAGAGAGTTTTCCTGGTACTGTAAAGAAGTAAACGGATATGTTAGCCTGACATAATGACTTGTTATTCCTGTCCTCAATCCCTGTGTAGCCACTATAACTTTTCTGTGACGTTTATTACGGCGTGGCTACACAGGACATGTCCTGCAAATGGCACTACAGTGAAATAATGTGATTTCTGTAGCCCAATCCTGACTGCCAGATAAGATGAACAATTGTTTTCAAGGGTTTGTTCCTTACATGACATTTAAGGTTAGTTCACACCAGCCTCAGTGTGTTCCGGCCCGATTCTGCCCGGAATGCACTGGATCGCATTCTGCCCGCCTCACTTTATTTTGGGGCGGGAGTGGGCGTGTCGGTGCATTGAACTCAATGGCACCGCAGCCACGACCTCCGGCTGCAATGTGACCGGCCACACGGGAACGCGTGGTACATCAATGCCTGCGTTCCGGTCAGAAAAAATAGCCCATGCAGCTTTTTTCTGACCGCACTGGACCAGAATGCAGGCATTGATGTGCCACGCGTTACCGTGTGGCCGATCACATTGCAGCCGGAGGGCGTGGCTGTGTTGCCATTGAGTTCAATGCACCGGCACGCCCACTCCCGCCCCAAAATAAAGTGAGCCGGGCAGAATGCGATCCAGTGCATTCCGGGCAGAAGCGGGCCAGAACACACTGAGGCTGGTGTGAACTAACCCTAAAGGTGTACTGTAATTGTTGTGTCACTTACCTAAATACCCACATCCTGATGTTCTACCAGAAAGAACTAACAAAGCCCCCATAAGTGCTGAAGTTCTTTTTGGCAGTGCGCATTTAAAGACAAATGTCACTATGAGATGACAGGACTGATGTGATGTCCTACATAAAAGAATATGTCAGCAAATCATTAAAACTGGGAACATGTAGACATGTAATCTCTCTTTATACACAACACACCTACAGAGTGCAGTTTAATGACAGACATGGACCTACATAACTAACAATATATCCTCTCACTAGCTTTAAGACACCCCTTTTAAAGCAAAATTTGTTATGTGGGTGAAGATCACTGTTTATTTTGGGTGGACAGGAACAGTAAATACATTGCTATTCTCATTATTGCCATTTAAACTCATTATTACTCACTCAAGTGACCAGCCCTGGAAAACCAGCAAATGTATTTCCTTTTGCCTCAAATTTAGAGCTGCAGCTAACGATTATTTTCAAAATCGATTAGTTGGCCGATTATTAAGTTCGATTAATCGGTTAATCGGATAAACAATAAAATACATTTTAAAACATGGCTGCAGTGATGGGACTACTAGTTTGTATTGAGATTGCAGTCCATCACAGGAGCAAGCTTCGAGTGGTGGAAGTAAAAAAGAAAACAAATAGTGTGGTGTGCAATATAGTGAAATGGAAAGTGTAAAACTACAGCTACATAGAGTTGGGGGCATTCACTACGCTGTGCCTGGACAAAATCACTTTCCTTACAATTGATTACATTATGGGTCTAAACAAATACCAGCACATATATGTCAGAAACATGACTTCTAACATGATCAGGCGCCATTCCTTCTATAAAAAGTGTAATGCTGAAATCCAGACTTGCTTTCCGTCTTGCACAGTTGTACAGTACCGGCTCCTCTCCAATAAGGATATTTCTTACTCTGAATTCACTTCTCATAATGTGCATTGGAAGCTGCAGCAAGGTATATAGACCCTGCCTCATTTAGGGCTTGTTCACACCAAATGCAGACCAGATCTGCATGAGTTTCTGCACTTACAGTGCACTGTGTTTTGCCGCGTTGTTGAAGCGTTCCGGGCCTTTTTAAAAATATATATATATATTTTGTGTGTGTCTAAAATAGTCTTTCAGTGCGTTCCAGGGTGCTTGCATGCATTTTGTTGCGTTCCAGAGCAGAAAAAATAGGGCATGCTGCAGTTTTTCCACATGCTCTGGAACTGAACCCTGCGGTGTGAACTAGAGCCCAAAATACCATTGGAATACATTGGACGCAGTTTTGATCCGGTCTGTAACTGCTCTGCATCTGCTCCGCGCTTGGTGTGAACAAACCCTTACTCTTTGGAGGACACCCAGCATCATCCATTTCTTTCCTTCCCAGCCTTACTGTTGCAGGACCACCAATTTAATTCACTGGACTTCAGCTCTTTCAATCATGGAGGCTCAGAATCACAGGCTTCACCTAGGATGATCTGCATGCAAATGTTTGCCTAGGAGCTTGCAATGGCCTCATAATGGTATATAACATAAGGAATATTCAGAGAATAGAGATAAAAGTATAGTTCAGTGTTATCACATCTTGGTGCTTGAATAATAAACATTTCAAAAGCACCATAAATAAGATAAGAAATGTGATTCACTTAGGGCTTGTTCACATCTAATCCAGTGCGTTCCACCAGAGTTAGTGGCTTGAACACACTGGATCGCATAGAGCAAGCCTCTCTGCATTCAGGGGCTGGAGGGGGCATGGTGGTACATTCAAGTCAATGGCACAGCAGCCATGCCTCCGGCCCCACAGCAATGCCCATGTCTAGTGCGATCGCAAAAGATTGTGCGTGCACTGTTTTTTTGCAATCGCACTGGACCGGACTGCGTGCAATCCAACTGCGGGTGGGAGCGCATGTCACGGCACCACCACACCCCCTAGCGCCCCAGAATGCAGGGAGGCTTAATTATGCGATCCAATGCGTTCCAGCCACTAACCGTGAACAAGCCCTTAATCCATCAAAATGATGGATATGATTTCTACTTAATCTTTTTATAAAATCATGACCCATTTGAATGATTGCTGAAATGTAAAACTCTACATCTTTAATGTCATTACATGTAATAAATATAAGTGTTCTAACTACCTTTTTATTAGCCATAAGCCACTGTGGTTTATGAAGAGGCCGAAAGCCAACTCCTGACTGGCAGTTGGCAAAAGCCCTGGAGCTGTTGGAATGTATGACTCCTCTGCAGGCCACCGATGAGCTGTATACATTGAGAGTTGTCCGGGACTGCAGAAAACAATAACAAACATGACCATCTGAACAATGGAAGTAATTAAATGTGTATGTTTGAAATAATGCATTTCAGTGCATGACATTTAATACTTGATGACATACTGAGTTATATGAGCTTAGAAGAACCTAAATAACCCCTTATGAACCAGAGAAATGTAACAATTTCCACTATGGGATTGTCTAAGAAAAGAGGTTCTATGCACACATAATTGCACAAGGTCAAGGGGTGTGGAACGCCTAAAAATCCCTAGAAATATACTGCAGGCAGGTTATTATTCTGTATGTAACAATACACTACACCAAAGCTTTCACTTAAAGTGTTTGTAAAGCTAAAACTTTGTACCTTAATCTATAACAATAAAAGCAAAAACAGGGAGCACTGGATAAAAGAACACTTACAATAAAGTGAATTGATCAGGACATAACGGGTGACTTCATGGTGAGTGCAATTTAATCTTTCACATTTCATAAAGTGGTTTTACCTGCAGTATCCAGTGCACAATGTTTCTGCTTTTATTGTTCTATGTATATATGGTCTTTGGATACACACAGAGCTTGTAGGGCTATTGGGAGCTGCTATGACACCAGTACAGCGCAGTACATTTGAAGAAAAAAAAAAAGTAAATCTTTATTATTTAGAGTAAAGAAAGTGTAAGTCTCACTGATTCAGATTACGCTCCTTACATTCCAGTCCCCGGTGAGAACATCTGCTGCACTGAGGTAGTCGCTGGCTCGGACAACATCATCAATATCAGAGAAGAAATCCAGATAGTTTTGGTGAAGATATAGATTGAACAGCTCACTTCGCATATGTGATCTTTCTACAACAGCCTGAGAGTAGAAACAGAAAACAAGGTAAAAATATATATACAAAAATAAAAGTACTAATGTAAGTGATAGCAGCAACTCTAAAGCATACAATCCAAAACATAGAACATTCTGCTAGTCTCAGAAATGGTGGGGAAAGGATTTTCCTCCAAGCACTGACTATATCCACCATCTTCTCCACATACAATCATAAGAATACAGCAGAATTTCAGATGACCAAGTACAGTAAGCTCTCAGTTATCCGGTACTCACTGTTCTGCGGCATGTATTATCCTGGAAACGATATGTGCCCCATACAGACCACCCGAGAGCCCTTATAGCCTCCCTGACAGCCGCACATCCCCCCCGAGAGCCCACACAGCGTCCCTTAGTGCCGCAGAGCCCCCTGAGAGCCCTACAGACCACCTGAGAGCCGCACAGCCCCCCCATAGAGCTTATACAGACCACCTGAGAGCCCACATAGCCCACCTGAGAGCCCTTATTAACCACCCGAGAGCCACACAGCCCCCAAAGAGCCCGCACAGTGCCCCTGAGAGCCGATACAGACCACCTGAAAGCCTGAGAGGTTTGGCACTTTGAGATACAAAAGTTGGTTTAGTGATCCAGTTCGGGCACTCGGGCTCATAAAGGTTCGCCATCACTAGTATATGGCATTAGTTAGACCTATATTTAATAGTAACTCTCAAGCAGCCAGAAACTACATTTATCTGGAATCTACCAATCCCCATGGATGCCGGATAACGGGGAGTTTTGAAAGAACCACTGGACAATTTTTAGCAGACACTCCCCAACAACAGGAATTCCATCCGATTTGTAAGACCTTTGCTGTTCCATTAAAGTGGGCCTTTACCCATATCTTTAACCACTTGATGACCAGGTGTTTACACCCCCTTCCTGTCCAGGCCATTTTTTAGTATTTAGCGCTGCCGTACTTTGACATTTATTCCGTCATGCAACGCTGTACTGAAATTAATTTTATACCATTTTTTGGGGACAGAGATTTCTTTAAGTGGTATTTAATCACCACTGGGGGTTTTATTTTTTACTATATAACAAAAAAAGTACCCTAAATTTTGAAAAAAAAAACTGTTTCCCTATAAAATGTAATGAAACATTTAAACTCACCCCAATTGTTTGGTAAAATATAAAAGGTGGGGTCTTGTCGGGTAAATAGACACTAAGCATGCCAAGCCTTAAAATTGCGGGTGCCTGCGAAATCGCAGAAAACAGCCACACCCAAAATTGTCCATTGGCGACGCTTTTACCGCTCATCAGTTTAGTGGCGATATGTAACATGTGCGGCACAATAGGCGGAATCGTCGTTTTTGCACGTAGGCGCACCCGACGCATGTTTGCGTGTGTATGTGGGGGGATTTTAAAACAAAAATGGTGTTATTTTACTGTTTACATTTCTGACAGTTTCCCCACTTGGGGACACACACACACGTCTTAAGACACCCTCCCGCTCCTATAAGACTCCCGTCCAGCCATTCAGGAATGGCCATGGACAGGAGGTGGTTAAAACAACAACAAACACACCTTTAAAAATGTTTAGTAATGACAATCTACAAACACATACTTCTAGATAATTGTCGGCTTTGTATTCTTTACATATCTTATTTCTCTTTTCTTTCCCAGTCTTCTCACAGAGGTCATGTTTACTAAGGACAGATTACTAGATCTCCATTTACTTCCTGAAAATCTGGCACATGTGACTAGACATGTGACTAGGACATGTGACCATGCACACCATCTCAGAGATGGAAAATGCCTTTCCAAGAGATCTCATGAGATTACCGATGAGATTTCCCAGCAATGCTCTGCTGATGACAAGGCAATCCCAGTGTGCATTGCTCTGGCAAACTGAAGTCATTTTGCCCTTTCAAAGCAGGAAGTGAATGCTCTGCAAGGGGAAGTATTTCAAAATCACAGCATTTTACACCTGACATGTCTATGTTATTATTAATCATCATACATAGAGGGATGCATTGGTAGAATTTGATTTTTGAGTGTAAAGGTCCGCTTTAAGTTTTCTGAAGTGTTACAACAGACTGAAATGATGCATTATACTGTGTACACAGTCACAGGCAAGGAACAATAACAGAAAAGAAAAATGAAGATTTTTATCAAAGATAAACTTATAGGTATAGGCTTCCAGTGTAGGGGATAATGATGACATCTGGTGCCTTGTTGACAACTAGGTCAATTACATGTAGAATGACTGTCATGGGCATGGGGAGTAAAACTGTAAGACTTGTAAGACATAATGAGAACAGACCTAAAGTAACTTTTATTAAAATATAAATATGTCGCCACTCTACAAAAAAAGATTGGGCTCACCTCTGGAAGAACAAGCAGCAGGTCTCTATCGTGTTGAGACAAATGTGCTGGTAATTTCTGGTAGTTGGAGTCGGGGGTTGGTGCCTCTCCTAAGAAGCAGATAAAATACAGTATAATTAATACAAACTTTCTAAATCACTGAGCCAGAAGAATTATGAGTAGTCAACTCTGAATTGCATGCTACTTCCAGGTTAGGGACTCAGAAATGAATGAAGCCAAACGCTGCCAAGCAACTAGCATTTTTAGGCTGACGTAAGCAATGGCAGCCTCCACATATCTCTCAATACAGGTTTCCTGCCTAGCTATGTACAGCACACTTGCCATTTGGTTTGCTCCCCTCCAACAGGGACAGGTCCAGCTTCCAGTCACTAATGCCATCTCCCATGCAGCTTCATTCCAGTTTTCACAATGTCCTTCTTCGGTCATTGGATGGCCACCGATGATGTAACTCCTGTGCATGCATGCAGGAGTAACATTGTCTCCACCATCCAGCTCTACTCTCGGCATGCATTTTAAGACCAAAGTTTGCAAGAACCACAGGGAGAGTTTTTTTTGGCAAAAGTTACTTTTTTTTTAACTTAACTTTATTGCTATCATTTAGGGGGTTCACAAGCCCCATATATGATAGTTTCAGCAGGTCACCGGCACACACAAAGATACGTTCAGATATCAACATCTCTTTGATATGTTTATTGAAGAGTGTCACAGCATGTCGTTAGAAGCTTATGTTTCGGGGCCTTGCACAGACTCTTCATCAGAGCGACATGAGTGACGATGATGATAGCACTTTAGTGGTGACAGGTTCACATTAAGGGGACAACAGGGGTCTAATGTCACCTTTGCACTTCAATGAAGCTGATCAAGCACAGCCATCCACCATGCCAGTCCTGGGTCTGCAGGAGAGGCAGCAGAGCCCCAGCAATAAACCCTAAATCCTAGCAATTCAAAGTTGGACTTTAGTTCCACTTTAAGTCTGCATGTTAGTTCTGGTGGAGTTAGGCTGAGCCTATTACTCTGAGTGATGTCTAATAATGGCAGCTTTTATCTAATGCATGTATTAAACATGACCACAGGTTCCCTTAAAACAGTTAATCTTTGAAAACATTTTAAACATTTTGGGTTAAGGAAGGTAAGGTTTTATCCAGATCAGGTTTATATTATTGTCTATGTCCCATGTTTCTGGTCCAGTTGTGACAGTAAATGCTCCGCTGTAAGCTGGACTTCAATTCTTTCCCTTGGAGTGCTTCCTCTATATATTCCTAAGGTAAGTGTATTAAGAGAGCTGGTGACAAAAGTATTGTGGCTTTAACCAGGGTCACAGTGGATTCTCCAGAGAGAAACCAGAAAGTCTTACTGCACCACAGACCACTGGCTGTCAATTTAGGAAGAGTTCCATGGTAAAAGGGGAGAAAAAGTTGAAAGCAAGATCCTCCAAGCCTACAAAATAAGTGTGATATACAGACATGCATGAAGACATCAGAATGGTATGAAACATTTTATAGGTAGTCTCCTAACTCTGCATGGATCAATGGATAAATCGGAGCAGAGAGCACATTTACTTTTTCTGATTTGCAATATAGTGTCTATCTACCAAAGACAATCACCACCACCAGTCTATGGGATTATTATATACAGCACTTCGGTGACCAATGTATCTACAACACAGCAATACTGGTGCTATCAAAACTGACAGGACTTTTCATAATATACTAGTGCTAATTTAATCTGCAAGTGAGAGCAAGCGCCAGATGATTTATATCCATAGTTCTCAACTGGTGGGTCACGACCCTGTGCTCAGTGGGTCGCCGTGTGCCTTCCTCTGTGCTAGGTGAGAGGCTCCTCAGCCTTCCCCTAGCGCAGCTCTGTCAGTTTTCACACAGAGCATTCAAAATATACTGCCTGGTGCAGAGTGCTAGCTTGGGGTATGGCCAGGAGGGCGCTCCAGCCATACATGCATTGCTTATAGGTCCCCTGCGTGCCCTATAGTGGTGCCTGGAGTGACGTCACATTCTGGCTCCCGCCACCTCTACACGGCAAGCAAGGGAGCTGTACAAGCAATGCACAAACGGATGGAGCTTCGTCACAGCACAGCACCCCAGTCTGAGGATCCACTCCAGTTCTCGTAAGGTATGGAGACTGGGCAGATTATATATATCTATATATAAAAAATTACACTTTTTTGGGAGTGTGTATGTGTGTGTGAGAATGCCTGAGTGTGAGATTGTGTCTGTCAGTGGTTTTGAGGTCCTGTTCACACTAGTACAGTGCATTTAGCGCACAGTCCCATGCGATTAATGCAATCTCACCTACCGCGCGTTCTGGTGTGGGAGGTGCACTGCCATTCATTTGAAAGGCACCCCAAACGCACCTGCTGCTCACAGTTTAATCGCCCGCACTGGAACGCACGGTACCACAATGTCGTGCCTTCCAGTGTGGTGCGACTTAATGACCAAGGACAAATGTGGGTCCTGAGGTTACACAGGTTGAGTACCACTGCTTTATATTATTTACATTTTTTTAAGAACATTCAATCACTAAAGAAAATACCAGAAACCTTTAAATTTTCCCCATTCTCACGACAGTTGGTTAATTCATACAGAAGAAATGTACATGGAGTGTCACTGGAAGAATAGATTATTTTTTTATAAACAGTACCATTGTACAGACTGAAAACACAATGCAACCAAAACTGTACTTTGTATGTACACTCAGATACATCTTACTTGGATACATGGATGGAAGACAAAACTACACCAGAGTATAGAATAGATGAACAGATCTTACTTTTGCAGTAAAGTATTTTTCCCAATGCTCTAAACAAGAAAAGTGAAGCATCTTTTCCTCCAATGGCTTGGATATCATCTGTGATTTCCCCAACATTATCAGATTTCTTTTTATTCTTCCCCTTGGAGGTTTTATCTGACTTTGTCGATCTGCTTTTCTTTTTAGACCAGAAGTCATTTGATAAGGAAGAGTCTAGAACAAAACGATGATAGATAAAGATCAATAACAGTTAACTATTGGGGCTCATTCTCATGGTTGCAGTTACAGGCGTCTGGGTATACAGCAGAAAATAAGTTTGTATTTGTGCCGACCGAATCACGTACATAGGACTGTATGGACACAATACACCACTGTAAGCAGGTGTGCATGTGTAAAACACAAGTATGGATGTGCACATGCATGGGCATAAGGTCCCGAACATGGAAGTTTCACATTTTGGACCATACGCATGCGAGTGTAAACATTGGTACTTGCGTTTATACCTCCTTACAGCGTATTGTGTCCATACAATCCTGTGGACACAAATACGCACCAGCTGGTGCTGCACAATAAAGTTGTATTTTCTGCTGTATGCCCATACACCTGTATTTCTGTGCATAGGAATGAGACCATTCAAGCGTATCTAAACTCAAAACAATATTTTAACATAATGCAGCTTACCAGTCCTCATTTTCCTATATTCTCACCTTCTAATTTTGCCAGTAACACAATCCCTGTGCTAGGGTGACAACGCTCTCTCACTGTATTGTATCTATGGTGGAGCAGTATTGCCACCCTAGCACAGGATGTGATTTCGTACTACTGAACACCTCCCCTATCCTCTCCATTACATAGGAGGTGTTCTGTATTTTCTGTATTTCACAGAGGTGAACTGTTAGAGGCTAATAACATTACTTAAGAGCACAGGACAGCACTGGATTTCTGGTAGGATTAACACTTACCCGTTTGCACTTATCAATCAAGCTTAAAAAGGTATTTTTAACTAACCAAAAAGGTAGCAAATAAGAGATGTTTATTGTTAGGGCTTACATGCACTTCATTTCCAGACACTAGTACCACATTTTGCTCTACAAACCTATCCACGAAGATAAAGAAAATGTTTACTGCTCATCTGTCTCTACATGGTAGTAACAGAGCGCTATGTATGAATGTATCTATTTATCTATGTGTGCTTTTAAATCGCTCTATGTTGGTTCAGCTCTTTGTAGCAGGACACCCATGTATGTTATGATGTTGTGTATCCAGCAATCCTGCACAGCCTTGCATTTCAGTTTCACGACACAAATTGAGTTTTCAAACTTTACAAAAAAGTCTGTATAGTGTTCAGTTTCACACTTAAAGTGACACTAGACTCAGGAGTTAAATGTTCAAAATACATTCAAGTACCTTAACTATTAACAGAAATGTATCTTATTTGTGTATCACTCGGCTGTAGATCCTCAAATCATCTCTGAATTGGTGCTGACACTGTCCTTCCTTCTGGAGGGTGGTTACTTTTGTTCCCCATGGTCCCTGTGTGTGTTGTACAGTAGCCACCACTCCAAGTTCGCTCCCATGATGGAATACAATCGCAGATCAGTAAAATAAATGTGAGATTGTAGTCCATCACGGGAGGGAGCTTGGAGTGGTGACTACTCTACAACACACACAGGGACCATGGATGGAAGGACAGTGTCAGCACATTCAGAGATTTGAGGATCTACAGCCGAGTGATACACAAATGAGATACATTTTTGTTAATAGTTACGGAACTTGAATGTATTTTATCATTTAACTCCTGAGTTTAGTGTCACTTTAAGTGTGACTCTGGTGATTGATCTTAAAAGAACTCTTTACATATTCTTCAGATTTGCATTTGGAGAAGGCAGGAGAAGTGAACAATCTAGGACAACATAGCTGAACTGGAAAGTGAGCTGAATTGGAGAATTATTCCAACTCAGCTAGATTGGAGAAGTGAACAAACTCTTCACCCTTTTGTGAATAACCCTGTTACCGTTTATGAAATAACTCCAGCCTATGATGATATACATGGGGAAAAATCTAATAAAGGAAGGTAGAATGTTACAGCTGCCAAAGGTTAAAGAAGGATAGGCACAGCAAACTAACCTAGGTGTATGGGTAAAAAACAATGACTATTTAGTCTATCAGGATATCTCCAAGTTTCAGATACCTCATTTGTTTATAGGTTAACAAATTTAACAGTAGAAGCAACAGAAAAAATGTATGCTTGAGTCCTTTACCTTTAAGTGCTGAAAACTGAAGGCTATTAATGGCACTTCTGATATCTCCAGTGCATCCAGAGCACAGTAACTCAAGTACTTGCTTGTCTGGAATAATGCATTTTCCCCCACTCTAAAACACAAAAATGAAGATTAACTACAAATCAAGAAAGCTATTAATTCACTGGAGAACGACAAAGGGAAATTTGAAAAGCTAGGACACATATAAAGTAAGTTTGTTACCTGCTGTTAGGTCTCCTGTACACATAGAAAGACATGCTACAGCCACATACACAGGAAGATAAGAAAATTCCAGGGGGGTCTAGATTTTATTATTACATTATTATATAAAGTTGGCCACCAACATATCCTACTGCTTCATCCAAACGCTGAGCAGAAGGGTTATTATAGCCTATACATGCATATATTTTCTTCTTCAACCTGCAAGCACCATTCGGCCAAATTTCTTCCAACACGTTGATTTGGCAAAAGTCGATCTGATGAATGACTTCTGCCAATGGAATAGGGCACACATGGAGTGAATTTCGTGCTTCCTGCTGAATCGCCTGCAATTCGCTCCGTGTGTACCCTACTTTAGACCTAAAGATGCTGGATTATTCACAGGTAGTCGAAACAGGTAGTCGAAACTGTACTTGCTTTAAATACTAACAAGGCCAGCTTCCTAAAACTGTACTGAGTGTGGATCAAAATGTACCCAAATCCCTAAAATGATCAGTTAACATCTTGCCATGTACAGACACTTACCATAGCAGCCTCTGACGTAGCAATTCGGGTCAGGACTTTCATCATACTGGTGGGAGCAACTGGATTAAAACTGTAACATAATAATATGTTAAATATGTAACTCTAAAATAACATTTTGCATATTGGTTACTACACTTGGAACAAATTAGTATCAATCTGCGACAGGAAAACAGCCATTAAACTAGATCAGATTTGATCTATTTACAAAACTGCTCTAGGCCAGCCTTTCTCAACCAGGGTGGTGTGGTCTCCCTTAGGCGAGCCTTGAAATGTTCGCACAGCGTCATGATGCAAGTAGGCTTCTGATGTGAAGGAGGAACTCTAATGTAAAAGTGCGGGATAGGATGGGCGGCTGTGATGTAAAAGGGGGGCTCAGATGTGAAGGGGGGTGGTGCTTCTTTAGTGACAAAGGCTCATGATGTGAAGGGGAGACTTCCGAAGCTGTGATGTGAAAGGAGAGGGATCAGATGAGAAGGGAAACTCTGATGTGAAAGGAGGGGGGCATCTAAATTTCTGAAAAATATTGGCTGCCATAATAAATATTAGCTTCCTGGCCACCATGCTGATGTTTTGGCTTCAATACTAGCACTTTAAGACTCAGCAAGGAATAGCAGTCTACATATTTCACTCATTTTATGTTGAGCCAGGGTACCAAATTTATCAATGGGGCAATTAAAGCTATACAGGGAACCAAAATAGGCAAAGTATTTACCTGACATTACAGACACATAATTCATCCTGAATTTCCTTTGGGAACAGCCGTCTTTGATGACTATCACCACTTAGACTGTCTGATATGATAAACACAAGAGGGCAGCGTCCGGTTCGCACAAATTTCCTACAACAAACCAATAAATCAAATATGAATGGTATAGGAAAACAAATGTAGCATTCATATCCCAGAAACACTGCAGCTTACCTGAGAATATCATGTAAACTTGAAGGGTCTCTATAAAATAAATTAGGCATATCCTAAAGGAAAAAAAAAAAAGCAAAATATTAACATTTATTGAAGTAAATATAATCTCAGGTGAAATTTAAGGTTATAATCTGAAGCTCTAGACTTGCACCTCAAGTGGCTTCTAATGAAGAAAGAAAAAAGTTGGGATTTTAGGGGTGAAAACATACAACACACAGGAAAACCATGGATTTCAATAAACGAAAAAAAGGTCTAGAAAACAAGAAGACAGGAAGTGATGACCAATTTCCTGGCCTGGTCTTAATATTGCTGTGACGATGGTGTGCCATATCTATTGTACTACAACTGTCATCATTCAAATACATATTACAGAATGTACAAAAGCGGATCTGGCATTTAAGTTGGAATAATTCAGGGCTAGCAAAAAAGCCTTCATGCTTATTATCTGGCATTTCAGCTAGTGTCCATCTTTAAAATGAACCTGTCAGTAATTTCAAACACTGCCTAATAGTAGGTACTGCAAGGGGTCTACTGGTAGCTTTATAATCTAGAAAGTCCTCCTTTGTGGTCCTCCACAATTCAGCTTTACTAGGGACCTGTCCAGCCTTTAGGACCCACCCACATAACAGCACCCTGTCCAGTAATATATTGTTATGATGATTGTATTTTCACAGCATTCTGGCACAGCGGCCTTACAGACGGTTTGGTTTAAAAGGTAACTTTTTTATAAGATTATAAGATGAGGAAGTGGGAGTCTCACATATTTACTGCAAATTAAAACAGCAATGTGGATACGCTTCCCCTCTCTTATGCAGTTTCTCCATGAGTAACAATGACCTCTTTTGCCTTCAAAGGTATTTATATAACTAAGGCAGCTGCCGTGTTAGGCTTAAATGGACTACTAAGTGCACCTCCAGCCTCACCCGTTTCTGTCGCTCTGCCTATGGTGCTTGATGGAAAACTATGCTGCTCTTTGATTTAATGACTCTCCGCTCTCCACTGCGTGCCTCAGTGTAATGTAGCAGGTATACTTTATATTTGGTGATGCCCATGCTCCTACAAGATCCACTGGGTGTCATAGATATGCACCTTGGGGTGTCAGTCATTGCTGCTACGTCCTATGTGGTGCACACAACTTCCAGAGCTATGATGGGTGCTGGATGAGAACTATCTCACCCCTATCGTAGCAGTAGTGTCTAGGCACTGTGATCCAGACTGCACGCATAAGTAGTGGCATCTGCTTTTATCTGGATGAGAAAGGGTCATCAGAAGAGAGCCCCCCTGCTTCCTGTGCACGCTAAAGGAACTCGTCCACTGCTGACAGTGTACTGTATGCTGTATTTGTGAATGCAGTCTTGTTTCTCAGTGAGTGCAGCTGATTTTCAGTGTCCTTTTTAATAGGTGATGTGTCCTGTATTATCTACTGATACAGGAGCAGTAATTTGTATGAAAGGGGAGCTTGTAGGTGTGATCTGGACTGCAAACACATGTAACGCACAACATTTGGTTTGCTGTTCTGTAGTGTTCACATTAAGGCACAGCTGTGTATATCAGCTTAGATTAACATAGGTCTGTAAAATGTCAACCACTGCACTGCACTGATGTACTGGCACCACCTAAAGGTGGCCATACACTGTACAACCATAGCAAAACCTTAGTCTTGCGATGGTTGTAAAGGGATTAAAAAAACGTACGATCTGCCCATCTTGGACGGGCAGATCGCACTCTCGATCATCGCAAGCCACGCCCCCTGAGGGGCGGGCTTGCGATGACTGTAATGAGGGGCGGGCTTACGCTGACTGCAAACGGGCAGTGTGCACATGCGCACACCGGCCCGTTCGGCAGTTGTCGAACCAGCAGGCCACCAACTCGCCGAGAATCGTACGATTCCCGGCGGGTTTTCAAACATGCTGGTTCGATGGAAGACGTGCGACCGTACAGTAGAAACGGTCGCACGCCTTCCATACACTGCACGATTCTCGTACGATCGCGGGATTTCCCGCGATTCTCGTACGAGAATCGTGCAGTGTATGGGCACCTTTACTCTTCCCACAAGCCACTGCACAACAAATTGAAATAAAGCATGGATGATCATGTGACCAGCTTTAAAGAGGCAACCTCCGATAAAAGTAAAATATTAGCAGAAGATTACATAGCAGGCAGAGCGAGGGGTAGAAAAACATGGATAACGTACATCAACAATGATGAGTTTTCTATCTGTACAAGGTTCCTCTCCAAACATCTGCAGCTTGTTGTATTTATTTGCTCTTAGAAGAAAGTCGTGAAACTGAGCAGATTGAGACTGACTAGTGAAAGGCTGGAATCCCATATCTGAAGCAAAAAGAAATGTATGTGTTCATGATGCACGTTATGAAGTTCAATTATCATTACATGTAAAACAAATGTTTAAAACAGCAGCTGAGTAATGGTACGGAGTTCCATTGACTGGAGGCAAAGACAGTCTCAAGCATTAAAATAAACCTGTCTAAGCCTAAAGAAACAGCAGGCCCGAAGTTCAGCCATCTTGTGCTGTCTGCCGGTACCTATGGTTATGGTCTTCAAACTGGATCATCGTGAAGAAAACTTGCATCCTAGCCACAGGAGGAACATGGGACCTTGCCTTCTTCTTATGTCAAAATTGCATCTTGCCTTTGCCTGGTGCTAAGCCCCACTCTTTGTTATTTAAAGCAGAGCTTAATGCGTTTGTGGTCCGCAAGTAAGCACAGCAGATTAGCACATTATGGCACACATACCTTTCGAAGTGTCCTTCTCGAGTGCTGCCATGTCCACACACCCCCTCGTTTCTCCTATCACCACTATCTTGTCATAGGTCTGGTTTTTTTAACCTGCTTGATTGGCCGACCGGGGATAACTCCTATGTGTCTTATTGTCTGCCAACACTGCACACGGAGATGCAGGTAAGATACAATTAAAAGAAATGCTGCAGTCTCTTTTGGTATAAAAGCACATTTTTAAAAAGTGCCTTAAACTTTAACTGTCAAGAACAAAAAAAATCAGTGGGCAGCAAAGGATCTCTCATCTGTTAGCTGAATGAAAGGAGGTGGCGTTTGCCACTCAAATGAGTTCCATGTACTTTCAAGCCTAGGATCCAAAAGGGCTGCACAGGGATCCATTTGAAGACTGAGAAAAGTTACCTGCAAGCAGCAAGAGGTACTGCACTTCAGCCTGTTAGAAGAATTACAGACTAGTTTTCATCCACATTAAACAAAGTCACAAGACCATTATCTGAAGTAGCCTCATAACATGACCCCAGTCCACTTATAGGAAACAACAAACATGTCTTTTTGTTTATTTTTACACTTATATCAGTTTGCTGTCATCCCTTGCACAACAGCACTCACACTGGAATAGTGATGGTCAGCATTGAGAGCCATTTCAGTTTTATAACCTCACACTTTGCTTACAGGAGAAGGAGCACAGGGATAACCCTTATGTGCTGCAGATCCTTCACTATCCACTCATCAGTCTAGGGCTGGGTTAATAAGATCCAGTCACCCATTAGATTGGTGAGCGCCATTACAGTAATTTGAGGAGGTGGTTGTTGAACTGTACACACGCTTGCATTGGTAGAAAACTGGTAACCGGATATTATGATTTTTGCCTGAAGTTTGTCCATACTGCTAACACTTGTGGGAGACTTCATATTTAGAACCTGTGCATAGCCACTCTTCCTTGTTACTATGTCACAGCTGAAGAGGTGTGAACCAAAAAAGAATCTTCGCTCCTATGACACAAAAGGGGTTTCCCCTACTTTCCTTTCTGTAAAGTCTGATGTTACCCAGGAAGATGTAGTAGACCGGGTGAGAAAACACCAGAATACTAGGGATGCACTGATACTTTTCAGATACCAGTGCAGATACTTGGCATTTTCATGAGAACTACCAGGGTTGCAGCAGTTGTAGCTGGGACCAGGCTCTGGCGCTCCACCACTGTTCTGAAATCATTAGTATGTATTGTTTTTAAAAAACTGCCACATGACAATAAACAAAAATGTATCAGTACTTGCAAAAATAGTATCAGTGCATCACTTATATATATTTATATGTTTATAAAAACAAAATCATACATTAAAAACAGAGATGTACAAATCCCAGGAGCTCCGTGTGCTCCATACAAATGACAGCTGCCTCCTAACTTTTTAATTTTTCTCTAGTCTAGTCCTGGAGCTGGAAAAGTATCTGTTTTTGCACATTTACTGGTATCGGTGCATCCCTACAGAAAACTGGACATCAGCTGCACTACCACTGCAAGGAAGGAAGTGATAGGCTTCCTTTCATTACCTGATTTTAACAACTCATTGCAAACTAATACCCCCCTTGTTTTTTTCTATTATACTGGACTTCTTACTTTACATACTTTATAAAACATTTCAGCACATTAACAAAAATGATTTTCTTTTGGTTTTTTTATCTCACCCCGATCAAAGACCTCTGGTGGCGCATCCCGATTAAACTCCTGCATTACAGGGTTGACCCACTCTTGCACCTGGATCCCCATTTCCTGTGCAAGCACTAGGATGGTTGCAGTCTTTCCACAGCCAGGAGGTCCAGTAAGTAATAAAACAGAGCCACTCTGTAGGAACATATAAGAGAAAAGATGTTCCCAAGGAAAGTATTTAGGGTGGGTATAAAAAGCAATAGGACAACTTATATAAACATGAAAAACAAGATCTACTACAACTGATTGGTAAAGAGGAATATAAGGAAAACATATTTCATCTACAACAATCACCAAGAAAAAGGAATCAAGCAAACCTGCTTCTTGCCAATGTGAGCTCTCAGCCAGGCCTCAACCTCCTCAATCTTCTTCTTGTGTACAGCAAGGTCTGCCTGCAGAAAAGATATATTCACATTTAAATGTATTCATTTTAAGGTTGAACGACAGGAACAATTCAAAACTACCCACCGTAAGGCCTGGTTCACACCTGAGCGTTTTACAGCGCGTTCCTACGCTCTGTAAAACGCTCAACACATGAAAACCAATGATTGCCTATGGGCATGGTTCCCACATGGGCGTTTTACAGCACTTAGGAACGCACAGAAAAACGCCCTACGCCCAAAGAAGCACAGGAGCTTTTTTGGGGCGTATTTGCCGCGCATATCCACTGGCATACAGTAAGGTAGCCCTCGCAAACGCGCATTTGTCGCGCGTTTCTTTTACCACAAATCGCGGTAAAAATACGCAGCACGAAACGCGCAACAAACACGCATATTTGATACGCCTAGGTGTGAACCCAGCCTTAGGGTTAAGTGCTCATTTTAGTCTAGAGTTTGACTTGCCTAATCCCCTTGCTCCGGCAGTCTTTCTACTTTCCATGGTAATGGTTCCCCAAAGCCACTTCTCTTTGGCACTGCATAAGCTGGTCATGCTCTGGCGTCATTATGTACAATATAGGGCCAGCAGTCTAGCATGGTGATGCTGGCCATAGATGACTTGAATTGAATTCAATTCGTGCTGAATTGCGCAAAATTTAAGCCGTGGGTGGCCCTGCAAGCACAACCCAGCTAGACATAAGTTGTTTTTAAAAATCGACTGTTCCAGGTGAAAATTATTATTATTATCCTATCAGATGCAGTCACTGCTCGGGTATTCAGGCAGCTGTAGAATACAATAGCTGGCAGTGGAGATTCTATGATCTACGCTGTTTAGCATAAATGAAATCGATTGATTTTGCAGGAAAATCTAGCACTGCACGGATAGCTCACGTAAGGATGGCAAGGGCCAACCCACAACCCACAGCATTGGAGGATAAAGAGAGCCCTGGCTGCTGGGGGAGCAAGGGGTAAGGTAAATAAAACTGCTTTTTAACATTAGCCCAGACAAACCGGGAATAAAATTGGTTAGCACCTACCTGAAGTTTAGGTGTGTGTTTATCAATCCATGACTCATTCTGATCCTGGTTAGCGGTTGGTTTAAGTCGATCATTTGACTGATCTGAGGAAAAAGGGTTTGCTCTCTTTTTGCCCTGAGACTTGGTATCTACAGAGTCATCTTTCTTCTTGGCTTCTGTTTTAGCCGCTCCAGATGCACGAACTGAGACTTTGTGTGAGCTTCCAAAAATGTCTTCAAATGACGGCTCTACCCAATCTGTGATCTGAGGAACAAAAATGTAAAAACACCTCTGGTGACCTTGTCATTATACTGAAAAATGCACACCACAGCGCTCAGCAGACTCCCAATGATATTCTACACCAAGAATCATTTGGCCACTGGGAAGTATTCCTCACAAAAAAATGCAAAACAAACAAACAGTGCCTTGTCCTCATTCTAACCTGCTCTTCACTGCAAATAGGTGTCCAGCTGTCATGCCTCCAATGCAAAATACATTTTTCCTGCTGATATCTAACTAGTGGCTCCGGGCAACACTTTTCCCTCCCTTCCTTCAAATGTTAGATTTGTAGAGAGCCTATTGTTTTCAAACAGAGAAACCTGTCTGTCAAGTTCACCATACACTTTTCATTTGACAGATTGCTTAACCACTTCAAGACCAGGTGTTTAGACCCCCTTCCTGGCCAGGCCATTTTTCAGTATTCAGCGCTGCGATACTTTGACTGACGTTTATTCCGTCATGCAACGCTGTACTGAAATGAATTTTACACCATTTTTTAGGGACAGATAGAGCTTTCTTTTGGTGGTATTTAATCACCACTGGGGGTTTTATTTTTTATTACAATTAGAAAAAATTTACTGAAAATTTAGTGATTCTATTTTTTGCTGAAACTGAAAGAAATCAAAAGATATAAAAAGAAACTTTTGATTGACCGCAAGGAGAAGCAATCAAAACTGCCACATCTAACACGGTGGGAAATTTGAATGCTCTTGATGTTCCTGTTTCCGATTCGATCTTTCAATAAACTGTATTGAAGTCTTTATTTATATAATGATCTAAATAAAGGAACTCTTCTTATGAAAGTTCTCAGTACAATCTCAGTACAAATCAGTAATCTAAACATGAGATTGTAGTCCATCACAGGAGTGAGCTTGGAGCGGTGACTACTTTACAACACACACAGGGACCATGGGGAACACAAGTAGTCACCCTCCAGAAGGAAGGACAGTGTCAGCACCAATTCAGAGATGATTTGAAGATCTACAGCTGAGTGATACACAAATAAGAGACATTTTTGTTCATAGTTAAAGTGACATTAACCCCTCAGATTTTTTAACATAAAACAATACTGTAATGTGTGCCTTACTGTAATCCATGGTAGTTTCCCTTCTCTTTGCTGCTCTTCCTTTTAAATCTGTATCTGTTCTCATGCTGGGTAGAACTTCTGTCTTGCAGCAGACTGCCTTGTCTCTGAAATGGATACATGATGTCTGTGTGCAGGTTTGCAACCTGAGCCAGCACTACAGGAAGAAGCACTCCGCTGCAAAGGGAAGTTCTCCCCCAGCATGAGAAGACATGAGGATTTAAAAGGAAGAGCAGCAAAGAGAAGGGAAACTACCATGGATTACAGTAAGGCACACATTACAGTATTGGTTATGTTAAAAAAATCTGAGGGTTTAATGTTACTTTAAGGTATTCAAATGAATTTTTAAGATTTAACTCCTGAGTTTAGTGTCACTTTAATAAAGGTAAAGCACTTCTTATAATGAAGCAGCATTTTCATTTCATCCACCTTACCTTAGCAGAAGTAACTTTTCTTCTGCAAGATGTCTTTGACATTATAAAGTTGTAAAATTCCCATCAGCTTAGCACTGCATCATGTATATCAGTCAGAGGCTTTTCTAGAACAAAAACACAAAAA
The DNA here is from genome assembly GCF_000935625.1 of Nanorana parkeri. Lineage (NCBI taxonomy): Eukaryota > Metazoa > Chordata > Amphibia > Anura > Dicroglossidae > Nanorana > Nanorana parkeri. Next base: position 766,780 of record NW_017307090.1, read on the forward strand.
TGCTTTGTTTTAAGATAAAAATAACAGTTTTATGTGTAACTGCCAACCTGAGAAAAGCAAAACATTTTGTATTACAACCTAAGGCTCCATTTACACCTGAGCGTGTGCAGTTCAGCTTGTTCATACGTGCGGACAAACCACAATTAGAAAGCTCAACAACCGGCCAGAAAATCGTACATGTACCTTTTCTCGCAGTGCACTTTTTTGTCCGCACGTATGAACGCACAAGTGTGAATCTTGCACATTGGAATGCATTGACTTCTGTGTTTTGCGTGTTTCGCTCAGGTGTGAACCAGGCCTAAGTCATTAATGTATTTAAAGCAGAACTCGGTTAAGGTAACAAACAAAAAACATGAGTTGATTACCTGATAACTCTGTTTCCAGGAATCTTCCAGGACAGCCATCGAGATATAGGCTCCGCCTGCCTGCAACAGGAAACACATCAACCACATTAAATAAATAGACTCCTCCTTCCATCCCAAGTCAGACAACTGTTTGTCTCTTACAATATTTAATTTTTTAAAAATAAGCAAGATATTACGAAGGAGCGAGGGAGGAAGTTTTGCTATACGTTACATCAGGGGTGGACAAACCCCAGGTTGCCAATGCTCCTTAAGAATTACAACTGGATCCTAACTTTTGAGGTTTTCTTTAGTTGCCGCCAATGGAGCTGGCTCCTAAAAAATCCTGCTGGCTCCTGGATTGGACAGACTGCCTCCTGAATCCCATATTCATTTGTCCACCCCGGTGTTACATAGCTGCATTTTAATAGAGTAATATCAGGCAAAATTCTCTGCACTACCCGCAAAGGGAGGAAAACAGGCATAGAACTTTGCTAGTATACAGTAGAAAGCAAGCATACAGGCATCCATGTACCTAAGTACAAGTACCCACAGCCACAATGCCGGGACTAATTAAGCCAATTGTTCTGTCTTTATCATTGCTTCCTGCAAAGAAGTTCATACGGGACTGATTCAAAGAACTCTAGAGGAAAAGAGAGCAGCTCCCGTGTCATCTATCCCCCCTCCAGGAAATAAGACAAGGCCTGTGGTTGGCCCATTTACACTACTGCTCCCCCATTTATGAGACCACCCATTAGCCTCTTAAAGTGGAAGTAAACTCAACTCACCTCCCCTCATTGGTGCGGACATCTTCACCTGCTCTTTTTCTGGGCTCAGGATCTTTGGCAATCTTGATTGGCCAGAATGATGTAAAGCTGGCCATACACCTATAGATTATCTGCAGATTGTCTATGGTCAGATGGAAAAAGTGCAACAGATTCCTCCATGTACACTAAACTGTGTGGATGGAGGAATCTACCACTGGACAGAGCTTTAGTATCTTGCTAGTCGGCCCCGCTGGCTTCAAAACACCTGAACAATGCCTGCATCCAATCAAGATTGTTCAGGTATTTTGAGAGCCAGGGAGGCCGGCTAGCAAGATACTGAGGCTTGGCCCAGTGGGAGATCCCTTCATCCACACAGTTTAGCGTAGATGGAGGAATCTGTTGCACTTTTTCCATCTGACCATAGAAAATCTGCAGATAATCTATAGATGTATGGCCAGCTTAAGGGCCCATTCACACCAAAATCAGAAGGTAAATGTAAGTCAATGGAGGGTCCAGTGACTTGTGATTGTACCTTTCATTTTGCTTTTGATCCATTGCACTTCGATCTGTTTTTTAACTAATGCTAATGCAAGGGCACTGAATGGGGCTAGTTCACCCCGCTCTGTTGCGTTGCATGATGTAATTTTTTTTTCAGCGTAGCATAACGCAATGCAACAGAATTGAGCCACGTTAACTGGTCCCATTCATCTTTTGGGTTACCTTCCTTTGAAAAAAGGATTGCAATGGATCTGGTGTGAATAAGTCCTGCGCATAGCACTTCAATTATCCCGGCATTGAGGCGTGCCAAGAATGTACCACTGAGCTCTGCACAACTCTGTGTACATTCTAAAAGAAGATCGCCAACAAGCAGGTAAGTTTAATTGGCGAAGAGACAAAGCATATCTCTGCTGAAATAGAGAGTCTGTCTGTTTTCATATCACGATTTTTTAATATCTCTGTTTACTTCCACTTTAGGTATATCTATAGAACAAACTTTTTTTTGGTTTAGTCAGTGTGGTGAAGACTCGTATTATCTGTCAGGTTTTGGTTTTGCTGTTTGTGCCCCCGCTGAGCATACTGACCCCTCACCGAGACAGAAAGTGATGGGAAATCCATGTTAGGCCTCATTCACATGGGGCTTTTATGTCTGGGCAGTGGATTTCTGCGGCACAAATCAGTCGCTGTTCCCATATATTTACACTTCTATCGGTTACCTGGGCCAAGGTGATATGACCGGCCCTGTGTACAATCGGTCTGTGTCCAGAACCTTGCCGCAGGTAAATGCTGAATGCCCGGATACATGCGATTAGCAGTGGACAGCCACGGCTCCTGTCAGTTTATCATTGCTTTGTACAGACCGAGCTGTTATCCCAGCCACAGGAATCCGCAGGTTCTTGCTGCATGTGGACACAAAAGCCCTTGTGAATGAGCCCTAAGAGACATCAGAACATGAAGTGAGGGGAAATCTTTCAACGGGTACACCCGCTCTGGGGGAAAATGTCTAGCAGGGGGAATTCTCCTCATGATTTCTTCTGGCTTCCTGAGGAAAGAAAGTGAAAGGAAATGTCCCCAATACAGCAAACAGGCAGCACAAAATAAATTGGAGATGGTTAGAACTCTTCACTTCTCTATCCAAAACGAAAAAGAAAAGTTTTAGCTATACATGCACTTTAATAACCCGGATGCTTTGGCTAATCTGCTGGGAGTTGTAGTTCAACAACATCTGGGACTCTACACACGTGACCAGGGTAAGCCAGTCACATCGTGAAAGAGCACCGCTCTCGGCCTAGGTAGTCCATATCGGGTAACTCACCGTCCTGCCCGCACCGGACGCCTTTCTACTGACACTTCTATGGACAGTTCTTTTCTCCGGCTGCCGGGCGCCTGAGAATCACGTCACTGTCCCTAGTATGACGCAGCCAGCTGGTTGAAAGTCGCCACTACTGAACGGCCTGTGGAGGGTGCCGCCATCTTTGATTTGGGCAAAGCTAGAACGCTACATTTAGGCATTGAATGCGAAATTGTTTACTGAATGTTATCTCTATTACCTAGAATAATACAGATAGAATCATTGCACTGAAATGTTTATTGAATCGTTATCTTGGCTGCAGTGCTAAGGCTTAGCTGTGTAGCCTGTCATACGATTGGTGGTGGAAAGTGATGTCATTAGGTCTGTCTCCACCCCCTCCTCGTGATTGTGGTAGTGAGCGAAGTGGAGTAGATCAGTGAAACACGTGTCAAGGGAGATCGGGAGAGAAGAGTGAGAATGAGAAGCCCCAACGTCCTGCTGACCGGTGAGTGACACTCCCTGCACCCCAACACTCTTCTTGGGTGATTGCTGAGAAACACGCTGTACCCTAACATCATGCCTGCTCGTACCCTCTGTACCCCAACATACTGGTGACACTCACTGTACCCCAACACCCTTCTGATTGCTGACACATCCTGCCTACAGGTGACTAATTACATCGCCCACTGTCCCCCATCCCTCTGCCTACGGGTGGCTGCTGGCGCCCACTGTCCCCCATCCCTCTGCCTACGGGTGACTGCTGGCACCCACTGTCCCCCATCCCTCTGCCTACAGGTGACCGCTGGCCCCCACTGTT